>NW_014557477.1:308307-343941 GCF_001313825.1 Dinoponera quadriceps | reverse complement strand
AAGGCTTTAGTTACTACAAAAAATATATCTGTTATAATACTGCTTATATTTATACAAATCATTCGTCATTTATTGTTGTTTTCTCCATGAGGCCTGAAGAAGCATTTCTTTAAGAATTATTTCACACGTGCTATAACCGTTTATCTGGGAAATCGTTGCCACAGATTACTCTGTACTTTTTAATAGTATAAAAGCCTTATGTTTGTTTTATATTATGTGACTGACTTATGTAGGAACATATTCAAAGGAAAATACATAGTTGTGGCATCTATGAAAATGTCAACTGTACACGTTTTATGTATAGAATTAATGTACATAATTTAAAGAACTATTTCATAGTTATTACAATTAAATCTGGTTGGTATAGCATGTCATAAACTGTAAGTCTCGATAACTATAATTATCGTAATTCAGAATTATCCTNATTCAGAATTATCCTTGCAATAATCATAAAACAGTTTATTAAACTATATAAAGTAATTCTACATATAAATTTTGTATAGTTATTATTGAGTATAGTATCTATGTTACTATTTTTTTTCTGAATACAGGATGTAAAAAGTATTGCTGTCATACATATGTAACGTCCGCTTCTTGTAATCATGCATTGCACATGTGTAACGCTTGATGATAAAAGAGTTAATATGGTAAAGAACTAGTTATAGCGATAAAAAATAACTTTTAAAATGTAATACACTAAGAGAAAAAAATAATTAACGTCACTATAGTCATTTCCGACGTCAACTATATTTTCTCGCGGTTCTAATAAAAAAGTAGTATTATATCAATATGTATGTAAGTTTTTTTTTTTTTTATAACTGACATTATAGTAACATTTATTAGAAAAATGATTTTCCTGGCTATAATTCTTTTACTATATAATTACAGTTACAAATACCATACCTTGGTTTTCAATGTACCTTGAGATTCTGGATTAGTTTTTCAAGTTTGACGAAATTTGTAGAGTTAACACACTCTTTAAAGCGAATCATTAATAAAACTTATTTATTATTTATTTAATGAAATTAAATATTATTTGATAACATTGAATCAATAAAAATTAAAGAATATAAAATAAAAACAATTACTTAATAAAGTAAGTTAGTGTGAAACATATTTTGATGTCAATAAGTGTTCATTGATTTTCAGTAAAAACACTCCCATTCAGCTCATCCTATATCTTATTGATTATGTGATGGTGAAAATGAGATTTCATTGCAAAGTCTGCAGTGTTCCACTAGCTACCACTAGCTACCACTTTAGTTCCACTAGCTACCACTAACCAAATCCTTTTGGTATGATCTTAATGACCGCAATACTGTACTCGTGAACTGAAGTGATTATTTTTCTATAATAACGCATTGAATCCACTTTCGAGGGTGGAACTAAAAATTCGATTCGGGGGATATCCTGATGTAGATTCGGATGGCCAGGATAGGAGAGGAGAAGAGACTGGTTTCTTCACATACATTGTATATTATATACGTTACATTTCTCACGGTTGTTTCTTACGAACAAATTCTCGATCGAGGATATAATCAGATTTACTTTCGTTTATCCAATACGCGCTATCGAGTGCGCTATCGCGTGGTGGTATGGCATGATATCGGCAAGAAATGAATGCCACGCGGCAATCTTGGCGGCGGCCGCTCGAATCGTTTAATTCGCCCCGCTGTCACATAAACATCCGATATCGAAAAGAGACGAGAGGCCGAACATAACGCGGTTAAAGCGCGAAGAAAGAAAATGCGAGCGGGTGTACGTTGTCGTGTAGAAAATTGCAGATGCCGCGCGTGCTGGACGTATGTCGCACGGCACTTGCGAACGATGACGCGGTATAGCCGCGAGACATCGCTTTCCCGAGATATACCAATATGAAATAAAAGAGATAAACGAGACAAACGCGGCGCATGTACACATATACGTCGCGTGCGTCCTCGTGCGCACGCGTGTGTATTGTAGGAGCGGCACATCTATGCAAAGCTTTACATATGAGAGGGCTCTTTCGAAGCGTACATCGATAACAAGCGATGCCCGCGTACGAATTTTCCGGATTGCATAAACGTTTCGTGCGATATTAGGTTCGTTTGCCTCGCTGCTAGAAGAATATCGCGCGATATACACAAGCGGCGGATCGGTCAAGAGTGGGGGGGGGGGAAGGAAAGGGAGAATGAATTGATTTATTTATTCGTCGTGCCGAGTCACTGGCTGGCAACTGTCAAACGACAACTATGACCGAATCCGTCTCGCTCGTGTTTTTCGACGCCGATCGACGTGAGAAATTTTCACGCGCGCGCGTCCCTCCGCGTCGTTGAATTTTAACTCGATGTCGGTGATCTACGATTCCCTGGAAACCGACGGATAGTCGTTTCATGAGTTATAGCTGCGTATGCTGCGGGCTGATGCCCGTGAGTACACGTTACGAGAGTACGTATATGTACACATGTGCATATTCATATATTGTATTTGTATTATTTAATTTTTTTACCAACATATACAAAACCCCCGACTTTATTACTTAGCGCGATATTATACTAATAATGATGTGTGGTCGTAAAAATGGCGCGCGCCGCGTGCAATAAATAAATTAATTAAAATAAAAAACTCCATTTTCTCTTCACGCGCGCGAACGCGCACCTCTGTTGTAATAAGCGGTGTGCAGCTCTTTGAACAGGTGGCGAGAATTTCCGTCACGCGAGATGAAACATATAGGTTCGTATTTAATTGTAAAGCCAGGATCTCGACCTCCGAATGTACAATCTCGGCGGATGGACAGATTTGGAAATCATTGATACATATTGTGCGCATCAACAATATATTCAAAACGAAAAAAGATTGATAAATGAAAAAAAGCAGAGGAATTTGCAAATTGCGCCGCAGTCTCACTCCTCCTTCTCATCTTCTCGCATGAAGCGCGGGTGCGCCGAGTGATTATGCATAAAATTTCGCCGGTATCAAAAACTTGTCATCGCACGATCATTAATTTCCGTGTTTATCGGCAGCCCATAAATAAACGTTAGCAGCGACGGCTTTAAATTTAATAAAAGAGTCGATGACAAAGGGATAGGCGGCCAGGCTGCGTGCGATAGATAGCATGCAGCCAAAAATTGGGACGCCGATGGCTAAAAATATAACCGCCAGTGTACATATGCTAAATATCGTGGAAATTTTAACAGTCCGATAGAATACACGCTCTCTCGCAGTTGACCGGGAAATACACACATACTCGTACATACGTATAGATGTGCGTGTGTGTGTAATTTTTTTTCTCACAAAATTATTTTCCGGACGAACAATTGCGTGTCGCGTCGACCGTGCCGACAACGAAAGTAATGGCGAGCAGCGATAAGTGGATATTAGGTTTTCTAGGACAGAGTGCTTTTCAAGCACAGTGCTGTAATTCGCGATTTTCGCGATTCACGTCGAGATGTGGAACGAAATGTCCGTTCCGAGATAAATTTTCAAAAATCCATCATAGCTTTGGCAATTAACACGAGCTTTCAAACGAGAAAGACGTGTCCGAATTTTCGAGTGAGGAAAAAGAATTCTCTCGATCGCGTCGAGCATAAGTACGTACACTTGATATTTTTTGTTACAACCAGAGATTCCCGTTGGATCCGCTGCCGTTTCGAGATCAGTAACAAGTTGAAGCGAGTGACACTGTATTCGCCATCGTGTATACTCGATTAAAATGTTCCGTGTCATATCGGAATCCCCGGAGACCTAGACTAAGAGAGGAATTAGAACTATATAATGTGTTATAGTTAAAATATTTTAGTCAGGAAAAGTATAAATATAGTAAATGTTTTTAAATAATGTTGATTATAATTACGATATAGGACTATAGTGTGACCAACCCATATAAATTTTTTATTATGAATTATAATTATTTTAAATAAAATTACAGTAAAATTAAATCAAAATAGCAAATATAAAATAATAACAGAAATTGATTCAGTTTTACATAGTAATTACACAATTGTAATAAAGAACAAATAGTAATATATGTAACTACGTTCTTAGCACGTGTCTTAAACATGGTAATGTATGATAAGAAAATAATGAAAGAAATAACCATTTTTTGAAAAAAAAAAAACGTGTGGCTATACGAGTTATGTTTAACTATATTTATAACTGATAAATTATCATATTTGTGGTAAAAAGTATCCAAAAATATGATGACATTGTAAACTATATGACATTAACGTAAACTTAATTATATAAGGTATTTGATATTATTCATACAAGAATACTTGTGTGCAGGTAGAAGGGTTTAAATTAATAGAAAAATTATGCATCATTATGCAAAAATCGCAATAATTAATTATTCTAATCGAGGAATTAATTATTCTGTATGAGCCAATGAACGCATGGGAAACGATAGACCAGTCTCTGTATAAAAAAGTGACTTTTTTTCTGAAGATATCCTAGTAACGGTGGCTATCAACTGATAGCGAGAGACGTATTTCTTTTAGGCGCACTCTGTGTCACATGTCGCTAGCTGTTCGCTGCATTACTCCACTTTTAGAAATTAATTGATACTCATCATAGCTAGGAAATCTTCAGAAGTAAGAAAAAATTTCTTAAACTGAATCTAGTCTACTGCTTCCCGTGCGCTCATTAGCTCAGATAAAACAATTAATTCCTTGTTAATTATTGCGATTTTTATGGCCTGAACTATATTTTCTTCTGTATCTTCTATATCTTTTAACAAAAATAAATTGTAGTAGCAATATGCATCTAAAATTATTATTATTGATACTACAATAATACTTACTAGAAAGATGATTTTCTTGAATATAATTTTTTCACTTATACGATTATAATTACAAATGCTAAAAGTTTTTGTTTCTCAGTATATAAAAAACTAAAAGATATATCGTAACAAATCTTAGAGTACAATCGGATAAGAATGTAATTAATATTCCATTTTTTTTCTGATAATCGAAATTTTGCTTCTACTTGCCACATTAATCCGCTAACGTTAAAGTATTATGAAGAGGATTACGATAGGTTTAATTTATACGGATATTGGGTTCCTACTTTACGTTTTCGATGAGTAATAAACGCATAATTTTGGACTTAGAGGTTCCAAAAAGAAGTTTTAAAATAATGAAAGTTCAATCTCAAATAGAGTTTAATGGTTTTAAGTAAAGGCTGTAAGAGGCAACAAAATAGATCTGACCTAGATATTCAAATAGACGTGAATTTTCAAACATTGAAAAATTATGCTCTAGGAAGATCCGGAAGAGAAGAGTTCCGACTCGGAATAGCACATCTATCTGCCTAACGCAGTATATTTTTTACACATCACGATCGATAATTTTACGATACCATAGCGATCAGCAGTTTTGCAGTTAAGTCGCAGTGAAAGTCGAGAGAGACGTCAGGTTAGCGTTGGATAAATACGACTCGTATTCTGTCCCCATTCGATAGTAAGAAAATACGATTGCCATGACGTGTTTCATTTGAAATGAACATTTGAAATAGGAATTTTACCCTAACGCGATACCCGAGATCGATGGGGCACGAGAGGCATCTGGAATACATCGTTGTATCCGAAATGATATTTCTCGCGGTTGAAGGTGGTTGCGAGACACGCGAATGTTTTTCAATATTTTTCTTCTATTATTTTTCTTCTTCGGTAGATAAAAACAACTTTTAATTGCTCAATCGACATTGAATAACAAACTATTGTACGCGTGTGTGCACCAGTAACTTTGAATTACGATATAATCGCGCGACCGACCGCCATACATCTGTCCGTGCAACTTTCCCTGTATTTATTCATCGCTGCGAGGGTGATATCTCTCCCTTTCTCTCTCTCTCTCTCTTTCTCTCTCTCTCTCTCTCTCTCTCTCTTTCTCAGTAACTGTTTCCATTACTGTGTACGCTCGGGATTCAAGTTACGTACCGGTTTATATGATATTTTCCATACTCTTTTTTTCTTTCTTTTGTGTGTATTTTTTTCCCCATGAAAGGACGATGCTTCATAAGGTGCGAACGATTTTTGCAACAATTTTAAATGGAATCCAAGGTAAGCAGGAGCCAAATAAGAGAACAAAAATGAAATTGCGAATTTTTCTTCCCAGCGAGATATCTCCGTTCGTTTTTGCGAGTGGCGGCTATTAAATGTATAATCGTCGATCAGAGATTATGCTGCAAAAATCTATCATATTTTTTTCTCTCCTCATAACGCGTATTTATCGTGACGCCTATTGATTCGCCGTTGTGTGTCAATTTTACACGAGGTTGAGAATACGCCGCGCCGTGTTTCTCCCACATCTCTCCCTCAGGAATAAAAATATTTTATACACGCACGTATGCAAATCTCTTGACAGGTAAACACACACATCCCGAAAATAAATACATTGAGAATTTTCATTTGCGGTTTTGCACGCATTTGCATTAGTGTTCGATTTTAGCTCGTTACAATTGTTGCGGCCAAGCGAGAGATATCGATGTGATGAATCTATTATGCAACAGACCCCACTTTGCGTAATGTGCGAATACTTCGCGCGGCTACTCGTTTTTCAACCGAAATATTGATGACATGGAAGCACTCCTTGCACCAAGGCTTTCAATTTGTAGCACTGCAGCAACATTCTGCACTTCGCACGACCACTCGTTTGCATTTTCGGGGAAAAGTCGAGCACGCGCAATATTAAAATTACTCACGTTAGAGAGAGAGAGAAGAGAGAGGAGTGAGAATTCGAAGTGAAAAGCGGCTATCCCGCGCTTATATTTGGCTCACATTTCTGCCAAGCGCCCGTCTCTGCAATCTCGCGCAAAGAAGCAAAGCTTTTTTCGATAGGTACGGACACGTACACGACTTGCGCTCTTTTATATTCGAGCTTTTAATTCGGCACGAAATGAGAATGAGACGGGTTTTGTTATATTTTTGGTGGAACGGCCGCGCGCTTCCTTTTTAATGGAAATGCATAGGAAGTGCACTTTTACCGGAGCTCTTTTATTGCCCGGCATTATTTGCCAATTATTCGTTAATTAATAAAAAAATTTTGTACGCGTTATCGTATCACATAGTTTCTCCAGTTATCGCGAAGTCGAAATAAATGCAAAATATCGAATGAAAGGATAAGAAACAGAGATGAAAACTATGTGAATGTACAGATATATTATTTTATTCATTCGATCTTGAATTTATATAAGTTTTTTTTCATTAGGACGAAGAAATAATTTTTAATTTAAACTAATCTAAAGTTTGTGAATTTATTTCAAATAAATATAAATAATAATAATTTAATTATATACTTTGTTATTTCATATATATGTGTGTGTTTCATAAATTATAAATGTTTCCGCGTGCACGGCTCATTCCAATTTGCTTTTCATAAATCCGCCAATCTTTTAAATAGATGTTATTTTAATATTTTAAAGGGTAATAGCGCATACATGTTTTCACAAACAAAATCTTATAACTATCTAAATCTTATAATTACCCAGATGTTCGGCAGCCGTTAATGGAATTTTTGTCATAAAGATCTATAATCACTGTTCCAAGCATGTTTATATGAGATATCCCCTTCACCGCGTTATTTTTTAATAATTCTAATCAGTTTTTCTCCAGTGAGAATACGGCGAGAGTCTATTAGTCGCAATACCCTATTTTTGGATATTGCAAATGTGTATAACAAGGTCCACATAAAATATAGAAACTCCGCTAATGCGCGCAGTCTACTTAAATAGAATGCACTTTTTAGTTAATTTCAAGCATACTTCAGCTCCACGGATTGTCGTCGGACGGAGAATTTAATTTGCGAACGGATAAAAATCTAACTTTGTCATTAATTCTCGGTTCGCCACATGGCGGCTCTTCTCGCTCTTCTACCCTTTCATTCGATAGAAGGGAGGGGAAAGAGTAAGTCGCCTCTCGAATTGTAGTCAGAGAGTCTTTCGTTAAAGAGTAACGCGAGTAGAGAAGCGCACGCGTTGACTCGTCGCTTATGTCGTGACTTTCGCGACGTCTAATGTAAAAATCAGACGGTTTAGGTGGCGTGTAAGGACGCACGCGATTATACAAAGTATTTTGGCCGAATATAACATCGCCCCCGGAGTAACATACACAGTCGGCTTATATTTCTAATGAGCTTGCTTACATCTCCGTGTATGTATATCAGTAATGTCAGCTGTAGTGGTGGCGCGCAGTCTTTGCTACACGGAGACCGAACGAGTGTAATCGCGCACCGTGACGAACCAACGAGTAGAAGTACCTTTGCCAGCACGCTTCTTCTTTGCCAAGTAGTCTCTGTCTCTCTCTTCATCCCCCATCCCTCGCATATATCTCTCTATCTTTCTTCCTCCGCAAAGCAGTTCTCAGTATTACCCGTGTATCTACTTCCCGTTTTTCACCCGACGTGAGATGGTAATTACGAGACACTACAGGCGAGTAACGTATCAGAGGCGCCACTCCGTGAAGGAAAGAGAAAGAGGGAGAGAGATGGAGGAGGAAGGGAGAGAACGTCACCTTAAAACTTATAGCAAAGAGGCGTATCCGCATCTTTAAACGCCAGCTCGACGTCGCGAAGAATGCCAGCGCGACGCCGCGCGTGCGCTCGAACACATGTGGTACTTTAATATCACGGGTACCACGCGTTGTCCAGTGACCGTGAGCCAATTTTCAAAGCAGCCTCTCCTTCTCTCTCTCTTTCTCTCCTCCCTCCCACCCCCTCCTCCCTCCCTTCCTCTCTCCATCCATGCCTCCATCCCTCAATCTTCCTCTCTCTCTTTCCTTTCTTTCCTCCTTCTCCCTCTCTCTTCCTGTCCTTCCCCTTCCCCTTCTTCCTTTTACACTGCTCTTTCAAATGGTATCGCGGAAAATGTTACTAATTGAATCGGTGAAACAGTATTTCTCTGATAATCAATGAATATATTTTCACATAACGATAGTAAAATAGAAAAAACAGAACAATTTGTTTTGTCGGTTTTTTCAAAAGAATTAAGATTTATTTTTCATTAATTTGCAGCAGAAAAGAAATTCTTGTTTAAAATCCCTATAAATTAAAATTTGATCAAATCTATCCCTGTATTCCAGAATTTCCACAAAATACCAGATTTAGGGATAAATCCCTGGATATGGCAACACTGATGCGCAAGTACAACGGATCTCGTAACAAAAATATATATATATATGTATGTATATATTCATATGCCTATATTTAGCCTAGTTCATATGGTAGTAGACTCTAAAGCAGAGGTCTCAACTTCTCAAGTCTCATCAAAGTAAACGTGTTTTTTTAAGATGATGTAATTAAACGAATTAAACGAATTAAACATAATTAAAAATATTTCAGATAAAATCATTGATAATACCTTAAAATAATCAATATAATAAATAATAAATATCTTTTTCATCTGTTTCTTCAGTCAGTTTCTTTGGCGGAAACTGTTGCTGCTATTAATAGATTTTTTTAGACAAATTTTACTGATTTGCAATGCTATACTTATAACTATGTTCACCAGTAACTGTTGATTGCTTCTCAGTTGTAATACATTGATTTCATTTTATAGAGTAGAGGTTTCAGTTTGAAGTTCCATTAAGGTAAATGTATTTTTCAAATATGATGAAAATTTAAATGAATTAAACACAATTAAGAATATATCAGACGAAATCCTTGACAACACTCTTAAGAATAATTATGATAAATAAAGAGAATTAATAATAGTATTTTTCCACTGTTTCTACAGTCAAATATTACCAATAGTCCATTAGTAGACTTTTTCAGCAAAATTTAACTGACAGGCAATATTTAACTAATTACTTCTTCTTCTTCTTACGTTAAGCCTTAAGCCTCTCGCTCATATACTTATGGTACGCATACTAATTATGACACAGGCACATGCTAATTACTATTATACGGAAACAGTCGGATAACTAAACAAGTACCAGAGTGAAATTCAGTGAAAATGGCGAGAAAATCTTATCTTGGTTATTATCAAAACGCGTAACTTGTGCGGTGAAAGTCGCGAAATTGAAGTAAGTGATTTGCATTGAAATCGAAGTAGAATTTCGAGGTTACCAATCAATACCGTGAGAAACAGGCAACAATGGACTTTACATGCCTTTCTTTATGAGTGGACAGATTTTTAATGTGCTATATTTACAACTATATAATCATTGTTTTTCAATGATAATATAATGATTGCACTTTAGAGAGTAAGACGTATATATGCTCGCAAAGTTGCGTACATCCGGAGACGAAATATAGCGGCACTTTTCTTTTTTCCCTCCGTTCGATGAGTTTCGCAACGCGAATCCGATATCCAATGGAAAGAATTTGTCTTCTGAGAATCAGCGGAAAACAAATTCTCCTATTGCATGCTGGATACGTCACAAAACTCGTAGATAAAAATGCGTCGCTACTATTCCGCGTCCGAATGTTGTATCGTCGGATTTACCTGTCTCTAGCAGCTGTCTCTCTTTACCTGTCTAACCCAGTTTCTCTTTCTCTCTCTCTCTCTCTGTCTCTTCTCTTTAGCGCTATTAAGCGGGAAGGGAATTGTGCACTACGTGTAATTTTTGCTAGTCCCTTTCAGCGCCCGCGTGCAAATTTCCCACCGCGTTACGTCCGGAAACTGATTCCACCTTAATGAATTCTCGGAAATTCCGGCAACGCGAGCGCAAACATTTTTTTCAAATACGCACAACACTCGTAACGCGCTCCGCGCGTAATCGAGGCAGTTGGCGAGAAGTACACGTGTACAAAAACGGAACATTAACATCCGTTTCGTATAAATGGCCGATGTGGATCGAACGTGTACTCCGCGCCACTCTTTAATCTTCTTCGTAAACCTTGCTTTTAGCTTTTAGCGTCGACCGCGAGCGTCGGTCTATTCGTATGCTTTTATCGTAAGACACCGAGAAGCCGGAATCATTAGTAACCCAATACACCATCGCGAGAGGTAATACATACGTGGTTCGGAAGAAAATCCGTTCTCTTTCTCCTTCTCTTTCTTTCTTTCCCTCTCTACTTACGATTCCGTTCTTTTTTGCGCTCTCATTCCATGTTCACCGACGCCGATTTGCCGGACACGCGAGTATACACGTTCGCGAAATGTTCCGTCGGGGTTGGAGTCGTAAATAACCTTTTCCTTTCTCCCCTTGAATTTATTTTCGGAACGGAACAGTTTTTGCAGCAGAACCTAATCCAATATACTGAATGATCTATAAGTTACACAAATACATTGAAACATTTCATTTCGTTCGTTATTTCCTTTTTAATAATACGCATTCACTGTTATTAATAATGACAATTGATTAATACGTTTCTTATTTATGTTAATCCTTTCTGATCTGACTTTATTTTTGCAAGTGAAAAATTTTTTCTTTCAATTTATTTTATCTTTGGACACGGCAAGAGTTACAGTGAGGTAACTTAAAAGTTAGTGATTACAATTGGAATCAGCCGGGCAGGAAGGATTAATGACGATATGATAGTATTCATGACTATTAATTGTGCACATGATCACGATAGACCGTTAATTTCCATACTGCGAAATATTTCGTGCACACACATTGTTGATCCACCAAAAAGGGAGGGATCGCGTTACATACATATACGTTATATCAGACCTCGACAAGAGATGCAACTTTTGGCTAGATTTCAGAATACACGCTCATTTTTCCCTTCTTGCCGCTCGCGACTTAGTAACCGAGCACGTAATTGAAGCTTGCGACCATAGACATATAGAGTCTGTCACACAAGAGCGTCGACTGGACTGCTTCAAGAGAAAACTACTAGGAGGCTTTACTACTGTGGTATTCGTTGAAGGGTAGCGGAAACGCTTTGTGCTAGAGACGCCAGTATTACTTTCCATTATGACAAGAACACGTGATTTCCAGAATGAATGCGCCCTATGCTAACGTTTCGAGGCAGCGTTCTTGTGTGCTCACAGTAAAGGACCTAAAATGATTTATAAAGTTTCTGCTAAATACATGCATAAGTTAGAAGACTTCGTACGGAAGTGGGTGATACAATATAAAGAACAAAAAAATGTCAACGATTTTCCCGAGAGAGGAAAAACGCGAGGAACGTCGGAAAAAGAAGATAAAGTCATTTTCAAATTGTTTCAGCGAAAGTCTCTGTTGACATTGTGACAAGGACAAAAGTTATTGACCAAAAAGAGAGTGAACATTAGTATAATGACTCTGAAAAGGCGACTAAACGGAACGAATGTCTCTTGGCGTAATACGATACTGAAACCTTTCCTCAAACCAGAGAGCATGTCGAAAAGTGACGCTTATGGGCTGTGCAAAATTTGAATTGTGATTGGAGTAATGTAATTTTTACTGACGAAGCGTCTTTTTGCACATGGGTTCCTGCCAAACATGCATGGTCTTTTCTGGGAAAATCGCCTTTGCAGCGCAGCGTTAAACATCCAATTAAGGTCCATATTTGGAGGTGCTTCAGTCTTCACGGTTTTGGCACTTTGTACTTGTTTACTCACAATCTAAATGCTGAAAAAAATGCTCGAAATCTATTGGCAAGCATTGTTAAAGTCTGCTGAGAAGTGATTTGGATCGGATAATAAATCATATTGTAGATACAAGAGGACAATGACCCGAAACACCGCAGCCGCTTATGCACTGTATGGAAAGCCGAAAATGATATTCAAACTTTGGACTGGCCTGTGCAATCGCCTGATGCGAATTCAATTGAAAATGTGTGGTCCATCATTAAAAGGAAGCTTCAAGGAAAGCGTGTGTTCATTTTAAAACAGTTGTATCGCCTTGTTCGAGCTATCTGACAGTCGTTATCGCATAGTTCTATTTTCTAAACAGCCGAGAAAAACGTTTCTTTTGTATCAGTAATGAGACTCACGCTTCCGATCGATAGGCAGGTTATTGATTTTTTTGCGGAGAAATGAATACTTTAATAATATAATAATTTGCTCTCGTTATCTGCGATTATTCATGGCCGATCTAATATAAAATAGTACAAACGTAAGAAGATATACTCTACGTTTCAACGTTAGGCGTACGGATTTTGACGCCGGATCTGCGATGCGAAAGAAAAGGAGAAAAAAATTCTTCCGAAGGAGAGCGCGCCGCGTATAAGAATTATTATTAACGGTCCCACTTCTCATGACGCGCTACTTTTCTCCCGACACCTCGTCTCGATTTACGAGCGCGCTTTAAACGTATATATTATCTTAAGATTTTTTCCCCCTTGAGGGGAGCGGGATGTGGAGGGAGGGATACAACCGGATCGGTATTCCGATGTCTCCCTCTTCCCCCTATATTTTGTCGGCGTGCGAACGCGAAGAGCGCGGAAAGTTTACGAGTCGGAGGGCGTTTCGTTCGCTCCGCCGTCACTTTCGTCGGCATCGACTTTACGATCGTCGTATTTATACGATCGTTGGTTTATATACGGTGGAAACTTCTTACTTACGCGACGTCATACGTACTGCAAGCGAGTACGTAGATACGTACGGCGCGTGAAAAGAAGCACGACGACAACGACGTTACGAGAGCAGCTACGACGTGAATGAAATGGAATAATAAGAGAGGAGAGGAAATGCGGCAAGGGTGAAGAGGAAACGAAAGGAAAAAGAGGGAGAGGGGGAAGAGGAGCGAGCTATAAGGAAGAGAGTTAGAGGATTCGAGAGCCATGCTGACGTCGAAACGCGGCCGAGTATCGATTGTCCTACGCTCGTTCGTGTTTTCCTTCGCTCCGCTTTTGAGCTTCAGAGACGACTTCTTTCTACGTGACCGGTTTAATTTCGATCATTTTGCCACCTCCGCCGCCTTTTATTTCGGATTATAGATTATCACATTGGAGAATCATGCAAAGTACCAACCCGTTCCCATGAATATCTCGCGGAGCGACGCGAATCGTTTTACGGATAATCGCTTTCTTTTTGGTCTTGCGCATGCGTGATGAGGGGGAGAACGAGAGATTTCATTGACACGAGTACTCGACCTCATCGCGTAAAGGAACAAAAGAGTGTCTCCGTTTAGCCCGGTAATGTTTGTCCGCGTTGAACGTAACTCAGCTCGACGAAATACACGTCGATAAAACGATATGAGAACGGTATCACGGGAATGATTATCAATGTAATGAGCGAACAAGCGGAACTCTCGAGAGTTCACCGTTGCTTGTTGTAGGCAACTTCAAGATACTGGATTGATATTTGAACGAATATATTTAGGACACGACGCACAAAATATGTGACATTAACCATTAACTTGCAATTATTTAATTTAGCTCGAATAGCTTAATAGTCTGGATATGCAATCCAGTGATTATTCTTTCCTAGTCTAACCGACTCACGAATTCCAAGAGAATGATGCAGTCCTTTGATCATTTCCCCACTCGATTATTCCAAACAGTCCCTCATTTGTCGAACATTTGCCACGCTGTTCGTTAGAACAGCGGTCTGGCCGCTTCGTGTTAACTTGACTTCTTATATTTACAAACGAGATAGCTAGCTATTCAACGAACGTACATATACGTTACAACTAAAGATCGAAGCCTGCAGATGGCTGTAGGAGCCTACAGTGTTTTCTGCCGCTCAACAGCGGACAAAATGGGAAAAGGTTCGGAAAGGCGGGACAAAGTTAAATACGCTTGGGAACGTAATCTCGCGGTAAGAGCGCAGTAGGAAACGCGGAATATAAGAGGATACCGCGCGATGGTGGCGACGACGGCGGTAGGAGCTTTTTTGCGATAATAATCGGAACGAAGCACCGGCGAAATATCGCGCGGAATTTAATGAGGAGAATCATTTCGCGCGAAGGAAGAAAACGGAGAGAGAAGGTCGTGCGCGTGCGTGCGCCAGAGAGAGAGAGAGAGAGAGCAATCGGAAATATCGTCCCCGCGGTGACAAGCATTGTTTGTGGAAACATTAATGGCAATTATCGCGACGTAGACGAATGACTCCGGAGGAGAGCAGTCAAGGGACGAAATGGCAACCTCATCGACACATGAATATCCAGATTAAGCGTTCTACAAGGGGAAGATCTTAGCGGTGAAGGGAAAGCACTTGGGGTAATTTCGTTGCGCTTCTTTGAATAAACTCAACTTTATGCCCGCTTGCGCTGCTACTGCGACGTCCGCGAAGAAACAAAGTAGCGTTTCTAAAAGAACGTCAAAATATCGTAAGGTGCCAACGTATTGTGAAACGTACAATGCGAATAAGTGTAAGCCGAATGTCCGAAGTGCCGTGATTTTCCTATCGTTGGAAATCGCTACACTTCCTTATCTTTAATCGACGATACATGCTCCATCCAGATATTGGTTGTTTACACCGATTGTTTGACACGCGATTATCCCAGTTCGTTTTGCACTAATTGTTATAGTAATTTGACGAATGAAATTATTTTAATTTCGGTGAACGATGATACATTGAGCTGATTCCCACTAAGAAGATCAGTATCAATTTTACATGCCATCGTTTATGCGCACAACTAAAGTAATTATAATTTAACGCAAAATTATACCAGGTGGTTCGTAAACGATCGACATAAACGTAAGCCATTCGATGGGCAAACCGCTTCGCGGCTTCGTTTCGCAACAATCGTCGCTGTCACGTAACCGCATGTCTGAAATAAATTTTACGAGCTGAGAAAAAATAGAAGGGAAGAAGGGTGAGAAAGCGGAGATGTGGAGTCGGCGCGGTGGCGCAACTTTTAATGCGAATCAACGCGAATCGCCCGTCACCTCGAAATCTCGCTGCTCGTAAACTTTCACGCGCGCGAGCTATCTCGGAAATGAAACGCGCTCGGGCCAGAAACAATTTTTGATAAATCGCTCTCCTCTCTCTCTGCGTAGCGCAGAACCAACGAGCGGCCGCCACACCACGTCGCATCGCGGCACGTCAAGACACGGGGAAAACATTTTCCGCTCGCGCCTCTTGTCTCTCTTTCTGCTTTTTTTCTTCTCTCGCTTCCCGCACCTTATTCCTTCCCAAGTTCCCGGGATGCGTATCTACCGAATGCAATTTAATATTACCGCGCGCGCTCGCAACCACGCGACGCACATGTACATACGTATATGTATGAATGCATATATATATATATATATGTATATAGTCCGGGCAGGCAGCTCGCTTTGCATACCGCCAACTCGTCCGCATTCATTTACACTAATGCACCACAATTTGCGTTGCATTTGTCGCGGTGCGCAGCGTAACACGGTACGACGAATGTGCGGTCTGTCTTTTATCTCCGTACGGGCGCTTCTACGTACGTACGTACGACGCATATACAGGGCGCACGGTAAATCGCGATATAACCGTCGTGGGAAGGTGACTTCTCTCTCTCTAGCGAAAACGATAGAAAAAGAAGAGGAGACGTGCGTAAAATCGAACTTCTTCCGATCGGCCGCGTAATTCTTGAGAAAGGTAATTTTTAATATAGAATCTTCGTTCGGCGGTCGGGGAGCGTTCATACACACCTGCTCCTGTCACCGAATTTGTCAGTGAACTTAATGTATTTTTGAAGTCATACTATACTAGAATAGTCGTATCAGATTTAATCTATATTAATTAATTAAGTAACCACGTCTAACTAAATATTATAAGCAACAATATATCGTGAAATGGCGTTAGGCGTGCGTCCTTAAGGGTAGTCAGACTCATGCAGGGTGTTTCGCGAGGAATGACAAACTTCTAGAATGTGTTCTAAAGATCATTCTAAGCAAAAAATATTTAGATACAAGAAGGTCAATTCGCTTCAATTCGAAATATTTCATTCTTGTTGATATATTTCTAACGCATATTTCTGAATGACAACAGCCCCGTCTCGCTCTGGACTTCTTTTCGCGAGGTTGTTTGAAGTGTCGTTTATACAAGGACGATAAACCTGTCAACAATTAGTTGACATAATGATAGAGGCTATAGATGATATTCACATTGAACTCAGGCAAATTAATTGGTAACGATCTATGGCATAACGAGTAGCAGCATGCTTGCAATTAGAAGGTGGGCGTTTTGAACAAACATGACATGATTAGGAGAACATGTTTATTCAATAAAAATGATATATATAAATGTTTAATTTTTTTCCCTGTTACTATATTAATAAAATTACCTATATCTTGATAACTGAGCCAAGTATACTTCTAATGTACTTTAACTTTTTTATTTAGAATTATCTTTAAAACATATCCTAAAAATTTATCGGTTTCTACGCGGAACACTCTGTATGTTGAAGGAAGGAAGGAAGAATGTTTAATAACCGAAACCGAATAAACGAAAATAGCAAGCACACAAACATACACACAAGTGCGAGCGTACTTCTGATTAAATGCGTGTCGACATTCGTGTGCCAATTGAAATTGGAAGACACGGTTCTTCGTAATAATTGATTTCTGAAGTGTGTTATTGCCGCGAGCTCCGGAACGCCAGAAGCTATTCTCGTGATCGTTGTAGTGTCTGAAATCTCACTTAAAACGAATGAAAGTTTATTCGAAATAGTGGTGAAAGTACTTTATTATTTAAAATTACAATAGCGAATGTTTCATTTAAGCTTAGAATAGATTCTGATCCCATATGAGCGAATGTTTCATTCGATTGGAGTCAATTCTTTCTGTGGAGTATGTCAGATTTGCTTCTTCAATTTCGAGTGAAAATATTCACTCGACAATATAGAGAAAATTGATTTGAAATATGAATGAAAAATCACTGAAATTCTAGTGACTCGACTGTCAGTCTACTTTTTCAAGTGGAATTTTACTCCGAGAAATATAGAAAGTGCTTTGCACATTCCTCTTTTCGAGATGTCAGAGGACTGACTTGTGTTGTGATATTGGGAGCTTGCGAAAGCTCGTCGAGTTTTTAACCATATTTCTCTTTTAGTAACAGTAACGAAATAGTTCAGTCGTAACACGTTATGTTCAGTCACAATGTTCGTCAACGTTATTCATCATTTTCAATCCGCCAATTTCAAGTAACGCTCGATTCCGTGCCTATAAAATAATTCATTTTTCGAGCCAATGAAATCATCGATGATCTGACAAGGTCTCCACTGACCTACTTACACAGAGAGAATTTTGTAATAAAAATTGCTATAGAATTTTGCAGTCGAGGAACATACCGATATTCTGCCTTGATTTATTCTTCTTGCGTTTCACGTATGTGTTATTTATATTTTAAATCTACTATTAAATAATTTACTGCTCTTTAGCAAGATAAGTCCCAGTGACAGTCTATTACTGCATTATATGAAACATGATAAAAGCTCCGTATGAGTGGCACCGTGCGAAAACATGTTTAAATCGAACGATTCAGCTTAAAACTTGCAAAAGTGTGTCGATCAAACGAACCGCTGCTCTGGCTATACCAGGCTATCTTGTTCGCAAAATTACCAACAGCTTCGTCATGTATCACCTGCTCATTTCTCACTCGGCGAGAAATCTCAGGGTCTCGTCGATATCATCACGGATACTTTAGCGGACACCCCGTATACATCGCGCACACCATGTCGGTAATACTAACGCGAGTGACGGTAAGCCAGAGCCGAGCCGGAAATTGCTCTAGCGGCGGAAGAAGAATCCGTCGAATCGAGGACGCTCGTTTTCCCGTCTACGACGCTAAACCGATCCTCGACCGCGGTGATGCTCGGCGACTCGTCCGACTCGATCGCGTATCGCGCGCATCGCACCGGACGCGCCGACATCGAAAGCTCAATCCGGTTTATCCGGTCGCGTCGCGTTGAGCGCGATGAGATAAAATCGATCCGTGGAAAAAGTCCCGGGCAATTTCCGTTAACCCCTTGAGCCAACGATTACCTGTGCACTTGATGACTATATAATTGTCGATATTGATATTATATTCCTCGGAGCGCAACCGTTCGGAAGCGTATCAAGTGGTTATTCAAGGCGCGAGCGTAACTGGCATTTAATCGGAGCGTATACAGAGAACGTCTGTTAATCACAGTATTAATGCTCGTGTGTAAGTAGAGTTCACATCAAAGTGAACAAGAAAGTCCTCTACTGTTTCACAAATCTCGCAATGGTTATGAAGGATTTCAAGAATAACAGCAAACGAGCTTCACAAAAGCGGGCAATGTATGATGCTAAGCCGCAGATTGTCACACTGAGAAAAATGTCCGATCATATCTGATCGGATAATCCAGTTAAAAAGTAACAAACAGATATATCCGATCAAGTGTGATGTTTGATTGAGTCGTGTCTTTATCCGATGAAAATTACTACGGATATAAGAAAAAGCAACTAATTTTCCGATTAGATGTCATCGGTAACTGCATCGGTAACCTCGGATATATCATTTAATCGGTTTATTCGGTGGAAATTTTCCTTAGTGCAACAGATTCGAGATCTTTCCATTAAGACTGTGAATACCATCGTCGTGATGGATATATGAACGAAGCGTTCTACGAAGAGGAGCCTAATCATCGGTAAGGGAAAAATTTCAGGGCTGATGTATTCCCACTTTGCTTCTTTGAGTTATATTCAGTTTTATTCTAGCTTGCACTGGAACTGTAATGTTCGCAATGAACTGAAATAGCGTTTCTGAATGAATTTGCTGTATCAATGTGTCGTAAGAGATATATAAACAAAACAGGTATATGTGAACTGAATGATTCGAAATCGTAACCTTTTCCCTCTTACCGAAAATTATGTAAAAGTACACGAAAGAAAAGTAATCGATTCAATAATATTAATATGATTGAAATAAATGTTCTTGATTCAATATTCTTGAATGCCGTACTATTATTTTAATCATTTTAATATTTGCGTCAACATTATAATAGTTTTGAAAAAACTTCATCGGATTAATCGTATATCTAGTTACTTCAACCAAATAATTACTTATTTCAATTACATATAAAATTAATGACAAGCTCTAAGCGAAGAGAACCTTAGTGGTCGCCGCGATGCGGCGCTGCTCACGATTACCTCGCTCGCGGTAAACTTTGCTCGCGCCTAAACATACATACCGGCACCTAAAAAACACCTGAGAGATAAGTCGGAAAAATTTATAGTAAACGAAAATATGAATTCATACTGCACTCCAGATCGTACACTCGTAGCACGTTTTCTTTTAAATTAATGCTAAATAGAGAAGTTCTTGTAGTAAAAAAAAACATTAGTTGAAACAAATGTCAAAAAAATGTCATTGATTTAATGGAAACGTCGATGTCACGGAGTGCCACGAATATTTACAATTGATTCAACTGCATTTGTTATTAATCTCGATAAAATTTGTGTCGAAAAATAAAAATAAAAATTGTGTCGAAAGAACAAAGAAATCGGCATTAACGGATAAAAGAAGGACGCAGATTGAAACCGAGGACGCATTCATTCACCTGTACAGTCACTCTGAGATCTTCTAAAGCTTAATTTAACCCTAACTCTCTCGTGTAGTTATTCAGTGCTTATCCTGCGAATCTCTTTTTTCGCTTAAAATTAACACACTTCCTTGCCACAACTAACAAGACATACTTCGTCCAGGCATTTGTACGTCGATGGCGTTCACAAAGTTCTTTTCTTCGTTTCCCACGCATTTATTCGCCGATATTCTTTAATTAATTTCTCAATAACTATTGCAAACTTTGCAAAACGATAAAGAACTTTTCCGTCCAATTTAATCTATCACACATGTTTCGATACGGTAATGATCAAACACCCTGTATATTGGTGCGATTTCGCGTATCGAACGTTGAAATATTCAATCGCTACGTTTGCACCAGGGCTGTCAAATAATGCAATGGCGATTACTTCGCAAAGAGCGAGATTAATCGATGGTGCAAACTTCAACCAACTCGGGGCGAAATTAAGTAATCGCGCGATGCACCGTTTTATCGATTTCAGCTTCGCGACAGAAAGCACACTCCGCCGTAAGACGCGTTTCACGTTTAATATTTCACACGCAACGCCAAATACCATTAATCTTACGTAGATATCGGTAAACATTTCTGCACAGAATGCCTCCTCTCTCTCTCTCTCGCTCTCGCGCGAAGATACGACTTCTCGCGTAAGAAAACTCATTTTTCTCGCGGAGTCTTTTCGCTTTCAAAGCAAATAATAAATCCATTCTAGCGAGCGATCCGACAGAGGAGCATATGCTTCGGATTTTAATCGCAGGTTTATCGCGCGAGTCGCTCGTTAATTGGGAATTCTATACGATATTCGCGCGTGAAGTTTACGTCGCTCATTTCGAATCGCTCGCTAACATCACATAACACGGATCGAAAGTAGCGGTAGTATCGCGACGTGAAAAATCATTACCGTCAACACCGTCGTTCCCCGCCCGCGTATTTACATATTTACACATTTGCGTCGACTTACTTACGCGGCGGTCATTACGCACGATAACATGACTGCGGACTTTTTGTGCCGGAGAGGTGGAAAAACGGCTTAGTAATTTGAATTTCGCTCGGCCGCGCGCGATCCGCGGATACAAATTACGGGTTAAGCTGCAATTAATTAAAGCCGCATTCTTCCCGACAAAAATCTAATTGCGCGCACTTTACGGGGAAGGAGGGGAAAAACGCGCATTAGCGAGCCGAAAGTCCCAGGTTTTACACTTTCTCGCAGCGACGTCGGAGACGATGCCGAGCTCGCGAATGATGGCACGGAACCTCCAAGCGCCGTATTAATTAACCGTGGGCGCGGGAGCTTCCTCACGTACGTCTAATTTGCTCCTCAGCGTTTCCTCCTATTGTATGAATCGCGCTTACGTACACGTTCAAGAATACGTACGAGAGAGAGAGAGAGAGAGAGCACGACGCGTACTACACGTCTGGCATAAAGGTCGATTCACGCGCATTACCGACGCTCTCGTCTCGGGAAATGCCGAGCACATGTTGTTACAGCGAAAAATATTTACAACGATAGCGACACAGCAGGAACGCGTTCGTGCGTTCATGAGGGCCGTGGCACACGGAAGAACGTAAACGGCTAAACTAGACGCTTTCGCTGCGGCTGAGGCACTCCCGGTCTACAACAGATGCTCTAAGCCTTAAGAAATTGATCGATCACAGTCAAATTATAGAAGAAAAGCCAATTATGATTCGTCAGTTTCTTAAATTTTACGCCTTAAATTCTCATTGTAGATTCCGCTTTAGACCTCTACTCTTATATAGTCTCAGTAAGAGAAAAATCGTAACATTCGACCCCGATGAGTTTCAGAATGTATCCAGTATCTAGGAAGAAGATGTATCCGCTGAGAATTACTGAGAAACACAAATATTACTTTTGAATAAATGCATCGGAGAAATTTTGCAACTTTTTCTCCATTGACTATATGCGCGAAGTTTCGCTACTGAGCCCATATGATGGATAACTGATAATAATAAAATAAACACGGTAAAAAAATAATAATACGATCGGCAAACGTTACTTTGCGCAATTTGTTATATCTACATTCATATAAGTATATACATCAGCATAAAAGTCTTTACACATGAAGTTATACCCTTCTAGAGAGTATGTGTTTCTTTCGGAATGCTCGATAGTAGTACAGCTTCGTGTGTAAAGACCATTACCCCAATTGGTGTGGTAGCTGATAAATTAACGAAATGTCCACTTGTGGCGTAAAAACAAGCGAAGTAAGAAACTATTTAGCAACTATTCGATACGAATTGACGTTTTGTTTTAAACGATCATTTAGCGGAAAGCAGCGGCGCGTTCCGTTCTAAAAAGTCGTTTAACAAGAAGCTGCTATATAATAGCGTTTAGTAGGGAAAAGGTTAAGCGGAGCGAGCGAGTCGATCAATCACAGTCGAGGATTTCAACACGACGGTCTCTCGTCGTTCTCGATTATTCTCGCGTGTGATTGGCCGATTCGCTCGCCGAGTCACACACCGCTCGCGTGTGTTCTATACGTTCTTTAACATCGCTGGCGACGACACTTCGTATCGCCGATGTCGTTCACCGGCGCTGAACGCGTCAGCGATGCATGTGAATCGACCTTAACGCGCTCGCGAGAGCACGGAGAGGTGCAACGTTCTCTCGCGGTCCGCGCGCTTCTCTTCCGGTCGTGGCCACCGGTCGGTCGTCGTTGTAAATCATCTAGCTCCGGCGCAGCAGGTTGCACTTGCTGCTGCAACTTGTCCACGGATCCGCCAGGTATATGCGCGCATCGTCGTCGGCGCACCGGCTCGAGGTGTAAAGGTCGGTTCACGCTAATCCTATAACGAGCACGTCGGAGATAAACCGCACACATCCACGTGTGTAAACGCACGTATATATCAGTCGGCGTGGAAAGATCACAACAATGTTGCCGCGATAAGCATCGCGTCCGGTAGACTGTAAAAAAGATTCATCGGAGCAACTCGTGAGTCGAGTTAAATGAACTTAGCTTCAGGGCTGTTTGCGATGATTCAACCACCCTGACTGTTTTGGCAGAATCGTTATGCTTTTCTCAATCTCCTGTTGTGTTAAAATGAACGAAAATTTAGTTTAACGAGGTGCTCACAAAACCGATCGAAGACATTATATAGACCGCGTAATACGAGTATACAAGGCTCTCTGATTATGAATATCTTGATTGCGATTTGAAAAGTGAATACTTTTCGAGATACTTTTTACTCTGATATTTCTCAATATAAAGTATGAAATGTATCATAAAATATTCACTTTTCGATAACATCACCTGAACATTTTTCTATGTAATGAGAGAAATCGATTACTGATATTAATCATTGCACACTGATGCATCGATAAATGCAATATATATATTTTTAAGATTTTTCTATGCTTGCTTACATGTGATCGATTCCACCTGTCACTATACGTATAAGTAAAAGTTAAGCGATGTTATTGAAAAGTAAATACTTTATGAGATATTTCATATTTTATACTGGGAAATATCAAATTAAAATATAAAATATCTCGAAAGTATTCACGGAGTATTCATTTATCGATTATCTTACCTTAATACTTACACGCAGAATAAACAGAGGAATCGATTTGTTTTAAAAGCTATATATGGATTCTATTTAAAAAGATGAAATTGACTTGAAATGATCTTGAATTATTAAATATACAACGAAGTTAAGGTTACTATCTTATGCCCTTCTCAGAACTACAAAACTTTTGTACGAAATATTTTTCAATAAAAATCTTGGTTTTCGAGAAATGCGTGGTTTAAAATGTGCCATCCTGTGTATATAATATATATGTATATAATTCTTAATAAATACAATTAGATAACTGCAATTTAAATTCTCAGTGTTCTCTTTCTATTTATATGGATTATTGACCGTCCCATTTATTTAATTTTCCAAGCAACAGTAGAATTATTCGTATTATGCAGTTGGGGGGATCGATCTCTTGATACTTCAAAAAACATCTATATTATATTCTCTAAATTTCTTGATGTGAAATTTCAGTTGAACAATAGAGCCACAATCATATCACTTCGAGTTCGAGCGATTTTTCACTCATGTGCACAGTGAAAAACATTTTATACTTTTGTTAAAATCGGTTAAAATTTTGTGTTGAATTCTCAACATAGCCGTGTATCAATTTAACATATTGTCATCGAAAATGAATGTCTGATGTATTTCACGGTCACAGGAACAAGTTTCTAAACTAGAGCTCAGCAAGCAATGCACTTTTCAGCCGATTTTCGTTAGGTTCTATCTAACGCGTTGTTCCCCTTGCCTCGTTGCTCCGCGCATGGTCCTCGAGCCGCTCAAGTCTCAGGAGCGTAGTCACCGCATATCGAACTACGAGGCTCATAAAAGGAAGAAAAATCAAAAGACCTGTGGATCTTTTGCTAAAGATACTATATTTCTTATTATATTACATTTTTATTTAATCGAGAGTATTTGTTTTCAATAGTTTTCACGTATGAGGTACTATTGCTAAACATTTTTTATTATATTAAGTGATATCTTCAATAGGTTAAGTAGTTCAGTGGGTTTAGTCCACTAATAACTAAGACTAACCGATCGGATAAAAGCAGAATAAGAAGAAATATATAATATATGCACGAATAACATTCTGCTTCTGTTCAATCGGTCTTTTCAGAGAAAATTCGCGTAATCTTGAGACACGTTCTATTTATTTAATTTTCTCTTTTAGCGTATGCGATGCAAAAATTCAATTTTTTGCACGGAGAAGCAAGATTAGTTGAATCAACGTGGCAACGAATGAACGAACCAAACGCGTTTTGATTGAAGGAAATAGATTTTCCGCTTTTTATGAACAAAATTCGGTCTTAAGGACCAAATATCATTTTTCTCTATATGAGAATTACACAGAAAACAGATTCGAATACTAATGCGTCGCGATGTTCCTCGAAAAAATGTACCGCTACTTTTTCGCCATCGACTGTATACATAGGTTCAATGCGTTTCCCTCAAGGATCGAATGCCACTGTAATTCCGGCGAATTTAGTTTTTACCGGCACTGTCACCACGCGGAAAAGAACCCTGCGTCACGCTGTATCGCGCCTTTTTTTATTCGCGCTCGGGCGTAAACGATCGTTATCGCGCGTGTGTAATAGCCAAACATGAACTCGGCAAAATTACACCGTTATCGATTCCCTCGACTTTCTTCTATTCGCGAATCTCTCTCTATCTTTTAATCATTCTTGTGGAATCTCGCGTTTATCGTGTCGATCTCGTTTATTACGCCTGTTGCGAGGCGGGCACGAGCCATGCCGCAGTGATAGTTAATAAATAACAAGTTAATGTCGACGACAGGTGGTCGTCAAAGTTTCGTCTTCTCCGACGTATTTGCATGTTCATTCATCGGAGCGATTCACATCGGATGACGTCATTTCAGGTATTTAGCCGTTTTCTCCAGCGTGTCGCGTGGCGTGACGCACGCGGAAAACGTATAAGCCGTAAATAACCTTGTACCTTTTCAGCGAACCGCGATGCGTTTTCTAGGTTAACGTAATTGCCGTTCGTGTGCCCAAGAGATTATTATGCAAACGGAAAAAAAAATTGAGGAACCTCGTCTCGTGGTATTTAATCTACTTCGTGGAAGAATAAAAGCACACGTTGGGTGCTTTCCATTCGATAACGTAAATCCACACACACACATACAAGCGCCATTCTGTTTTGATTTTACACCCAATGAGTAACGAAGATAGGATAATGTTTGTGTTTTCTTGTGTCACTGAGGCTCATATTAATAATCGTTACTTGAAACACGTCCTACGTGAGATACTCAGATCCGAATTTAGAATTAAGATAGATTAAAATTCGATTTGAGTTTTTCATGTGAATCGTGATATGTATGCGACGTCGCATTTTAAAACGTGACTCAGCTAAAAAATTCACATCTTCTCTAAATTTAAATCCGAGATCTGTATTAATAATCGTTATGTGAAGCTTATCTCAAGTGAGATACTCACATACATTTAGAACAAGATGTAAGTTTTTCAGTTGAATCGTGACTATAAATATGTCAGATATATTATACAAGGTGTCCCACGCAACGTGTTCGAAACCATGCAAAATATATACGCTGGCTTGCCTATTTTCCTTAATAACTCGAAATTTTACGTGGTAGTTCGAAAAGTGGCTTCGGCCATATTTTTCAGCTTGATCTGTTCCATTTGCAAGATTTCGGACACGTTGCATGGGACAGTCTGTATAATTTAACTGAAAACTTTTAGATCCAATTCTAAATTGAATTGCTATGGTATCATCTCGCATGAAGTAAGTTTTAATACGGCTGTAGATGGATAACATTCGTTCTTCTTGCGGAGACGAGAGCCTCGTATCTCAAACGTTGCGTCTTACAGTTCTGAAGCGATCGAAAGCGGCTCGATCGATAAAGCTGAAAGCAAAGAAGCACGTTCGTTCATTTAGCGAGCCGTGCATATGAGACCAAATCTCACATCGACAATGTACTCTGTTTTAGCATCGTCGTGCGTCATAAGACGTCGCGGCTCATAATAATAGGAGGGGCAAAAATAGCCGGTTGTCGCGGTAATTAAGATTGATCTGTTCTCGGTATAATTCAAGCAGGCGCGAGCGTGTCGCGCGTACATACGAGGTGGATTTTAATTATCTTGCGCGAAACACGAAACGTTCGAACGTATGCTATTTCTGCCACATATTACCTGATATTAGACGATATTTCGCAACGGCACAAATACCATAGTTACGTTTCCATCAACTTCACCTCTCCTCCGCCAGCTACGTAAAATAAACGCTGTTTTCCGCTGTTCCGCGTTAATGAATAAACTTTCGGAAATCTAATACATCATATCGCGCAGCTCATAATAATGGACAATAAGCTATGCGTATCTCCCCTCCTCTCCCAGCTCCTATATACGCTCTCTCATTTTCTCTCGTTCATGATAATTTTAATGTTAAGTTTTATGCGCTTCTCCGCTGCGCTGATATTCCATGTCAATGCGCGTTGACGGAAAATTCTATCTGTTCTGTCAATACTGATGTTTGACGGGGGAATATTTAGAAAGGGAAAAAAAGAAAACTGTCCAGTACAAAAAATGGGATATTTCATTAAAAATTTGTGCACTGATTCACCTCCAGCTAATTCAATTTACTCCTTCAACTTTCGCGATTTCCGTGAAGTGGTTACTCCTCCGCTGAATCACCAAACTTCCCGCGAGCTGCATCTTTTTAAGTTCAATCTGATTCGCCTTATCGCCTGAGTTCCACTCCTTCGTCCGCCTCCTTGTCGTAATGATATTTTCACGAAAGACTAAATCAAATCAAAGTCGAAATAAATACATATATAAAATTGATTGAAGTTGTGTCTCTTACTAAATTATTTTTAACTAACGTATCCACCTCCTAAATATAATTGTGTTTAATTATTCGTTACTTATTTTATCGAGTATCTTGTAAGCACAATACACTGAGAAACCCATTTAGTTGAATCAAATAAATTCTTGTTTGACTGTGAGCAAACAAATTTTTTAGTTATAAGAACCAAGGTTTAGTTCTCTGAAAGGTTTGGTTCTTTGCAACCTCTGAAACTTCAGAAAACCAAACCTTTGATTCAGAGAACTAAACCTTGGTTCTTATGACCAAAAAATTTGTTTGCCCATAGTCAAACTAGAATTTAGTTGATTCAACTAAATAGGTTCTCAGTGTACGGAAATCTCGCACGAAAACTATAAAGTCGAGTTTTAAAGTCGACGATGTACCATTGTAAGAAACGAGAATTTCCTTGTTACCGCGCGCAATCTTTGCTGGAAAAATAAACCAACACATTAACGTATATGTTACATATCATAGAAATTATACAGAGGATGATAGTTATGTTAATTATTAATGAATAAGTCGAGCGATACATTTGTTTACATTTTATTAATTTAATTATATGTATAGCAGAGAGAGAGAGAGAGAGAAAGGAAGGGGGAGAGCGAAGGACCAAAAATTGATCTCAGTGACTCGCGCGCCGTGCGCCTTAATTTCGCTGAAAAGCAGAAGGGAGTCGTTGCCAAATGCTCGAGTAATTACCGCCGCTGCGGTCACGCTAATCTATAGAATATTACTCGGTTAATGCAGCTCGCGGTTATACACTAAAATTGAATTCAATGCCAAAGCTCGAACTCGCAATCTCGAGCCACCGCAGCACCGGGCCGCCACATCACGCCGCCAACTCGCTCGTTTGCTTCCTCCTCTTTTGCTCCCTTTCGCCCTTCGATCCTTCATCCGTCTTTCCCACCCGCTCTTCCACCCCCTCTCTCCACTCCTCCCCGCTATCTCTGTCGCTGCCACCGCCTCCGTACGCCGCTTATCTCCAGTATCGATCGCTAATACAAAGTCGTGATTCTGGGAGCCGATATATCTCACGCTCGCGGCGCACCGCAAAGTTTCGTCCCGAAGTGCGAAGTGGGTTCGCGCGGAGCGAGAGTGGATTGCCGGATACCATGGCGGAGATCTTCCTCTTCTTTTTTCCCTCCCCCCACCCTTTCTCTCTCTCACACACACACACTCACTATATCTCTTTCTCTTTCTCCCCTTCTCTTTCTTACACATTTCTTACACACATTTTTTTTCTCTCTATCCCAACCGTGAACTCACGAGAGACAGAAGCAGGCTGCCGATGCACCGCGCTCGCGTTAGCGTCGCTGGTCGGTCGGAGGAAGGGGTTGCATAAATATTATGCAAATATATCCGAAGCACCCCCGTGTTGCAAGGCGCGCGCGCGCGAGACCGTTACGCTCTCGCCACCACCGCCATCATCGCCGCCGCCGCGGGACTCCGTGGCGCGACGCAAAGTGTCGTTGCTTATTTCCAACCGGCGAGATATGCGCGACTCGCGTGTCTCCCTTATCATTCGCCAAGATAGCTTGCACTTTGCATACGCGGCATAATTCAACGCCAAACCCACTCTCTTCCCACCACTTCTCTCACCCCCCGTTTCTTGTCCGTTCCATCCGCCGTTCTCCTCTCCTATCGCTCCTTATCGCTCTTCACCGTTTTATCGTGCCTTATAACGACATCGCTCCGTCGCTTGCTCTTCATCGCGATCATCCTCTCCTTTCCTTTCCTTCCTCTCTCTCTCTTCCTCTCTCCTTTCTTCCTTGCTCGTTTGCTTGCTCTTCCTTCCTTCCTTCCTTCCTTTGTTCCTTATTTCCTTTCTTCCCGCGACCTCTTCTCCCTTACACGACGACCGTCGTTTCTGCGCAGTTCGATCTACGGTTGAATACGTTGCAAGCTTCGGGACTTGGAAACGAGCCGAGGGTAGGTCTTACTCAATAAGGCATCCCTCACACTGACGGATATGCAACCGTTCGCGGATCCACGGTAGGTGCGTGGATCTGCGGCGTCAACGAGACGAAAGGACGCGACGGGACGAAATGAATGGATGCTCGTGATGAATTCATTTTCCCGTGACGGACGATGGAAATAAGGGAGGAGCGACTTCGCAATTCGCTCGTTCGTCCGCCGGCAGGAGGTCGATTGTGGGGCGTACGCCATGTCGGTGAGCCGTGACACATTGCGATCATCTCCACGTGGCAAATTGTCCCCGTGCGACGTGTCGCGCGCGAAATACTGTCGATAACTCGTCCTTATCAAATTTTTAAACGCCTGTGCGCTCGTTTGTCTTTTAAGCGCGCCTCGTTATACTGCCTTTGTTCAGGCAGCAGCCTGAAAGTCACGCGTTCACTTTAAAAGTCGCACGCCCGAGTCGAAGTCTTGATGCCTGAAACTTTGACGCTTTCAAGGTCGGCTCGTCCCTACTTAAATGATATATAGATTAATAAAAACGTACTTTGACGATACCACACTTGTTACCTTCTTTTTATTTAACCCTTAACTGACACACGGGGTTAAAAGTACCCCAGAGTGTTTTTAAACGCAAATTTTTCATAGCTGCGCGCCAAATTTGGTTCTGTGGCGTCACCTAGTATTAGTCGAGGCTTGACCCAATATTGATAAATAAAACAATTATACACATTTTTTCTCGCTGGGGTCCAAAATACACTCTATAGCATTTTGACGTGTGTCAGCTAAGGGTTAAACCTTTAATTCTACAGATTTAATTTTAACGCTACCTCGAAATTATAAATGCTTTCAATATTTCCATTATTAAATTCATTCGAATATTTAAAATAACTTGTTTTGATGCTAAAAATGACGAAAACGGACATTTAAGACGCCATCACGGTCAAAAGAGGAGTAAATGATATTCATTATACCGAAAAAAAAGTGCGAATTATTTAAATCGGTCATCCTCATTAAAATAATACGGTCCACTGAACAAATTATGCATTGGCGCAACAATACGTTGCGTTGGTATAGCTGATGAAATTGAAGTCGTTAAATCAACTGATGACTTATTATTATTATGAGTATCATTACAGCAACTCTATAATTTGTCCAATGGTCTTAATGTTATACTCGAAAATATTTTGCTCGTTTATGCAAAATTTCGTTGATTCTACCACTTTTTTTTAACTTAGTATAAAATTCGACCTATTTTGTTATGTTTTTACCTCCCACTGTGTCGTAGAATTAAAGGTTTAACATGAGGTCAAAATTTCGATCCGGACTACCGGAGATAGAATTATGAATAGAAGATAGAATAGGAGATAGAATTAGGAATATCTCGAAACATGATAATTAGGTCGGTGGAAAACGACGAATGTGTGACATACTTGTTTTCTTTTTCGAAACACCTTACTACGATCCGAGTAAAATTCCTGTTTCCTGTACTTTTCGACTCACTAACGGATTGAGCACCTTCAATATCGCGGCGGCAACGGAATCATTTATTGTCGATGCAATTAGAATCCTCGTTGAAGATTTAATTTAATTACAGCTTAATAACGTTACGACGTTAAATACTCTGAAATAATTTGTCATAATGTAATATCCCAAATAATTCTGGCGGCGCTCTAATGTATATATAAAATAAACAAGTCAAAGATAACCTCTCGAAAAATAGCATCTCGACCCAGCATCTCGATCCCGAGCTGCGAAACTACGTTCTCCGCCTTTGCGAGCAAATCAATGGCGACGGCAAGATGTGAAATCGCAAGTTAACTTTACGCAGGCTTGATTCGAAGAAAAGTTTAATTTAAAGTTATATCGCGCAACGTGATATTTCATTCGAGTAGCTGTCCGGCTGTCGAGCTGGCGACTCGCGATAACGAGAAATCGTAAGATCCCGTTGGGCAAAAACGGCTAATTTCCGTGACATTTTCCATACCACTAATTTGCGCGAGTTCGGTGGCAGCGGTTGGCTGTGGAAAATAATAACTGTCTTTGAGTGTGAACGAGACCTAAAACGTTAAGAAGATTGGCTGGCACGTGAAATATCCATAGCGGGGTGCGGGAAGGTATCGCTGCGAATACTGGAGCGCTTTGCCCGTCTTGTTGATAACCACTCGGCTTCTTCTCTTGACGAGATCTTTTCATTCTCGGCGACCATCCCGCAAAATTGGAGCGCAGGGAGGATAGAACGTGTGCGCATTCGCGATTCGCCTGTCGCCGGGGTCGATCTTTCCTCGGAAATATACGAGCATATGATAAGAGCGCAACGAGCGGTGATTCTTTTAAATGAAGAACGACGTAAATATTGGATGCCGCAGCATCTCGGGAAATTGTTGCCAGTCGTCGGATGTAGCCGCGCGGGAAAGAGGAAACGACCGTGGAACGTTTGCACGCTGCATATCTCGAAAAAAAGAAGGAAGAGAGAGAAAGAGGAAACCGCGGCAAAGTCAATCGGGCGAATTAATTGCCGTGAATTATCATTCCTCCGTTCCATACGCTTGTGATTACTCGATTATAGTCGCGTTGATGATCAAATTTGTCGCCTCAAGATTGTGCTTTTATTTTCGCACTAGAAAAAAAATTTGGTTGAATTTATCTGATAAAATAAACAAACCAAACGCGTCTTAGTTTAAGAAAACAAAGTTTCTGATTCTTTTGAATTAATTTCGGTTCTTATCAGGGATTCTGTTTTCTTGAACCAAGACGTTCATCGGAAACAAAATGAGTTTTTTTGCGAAACGTTCAAACAACCTATTTTATTATTTTTGGAAGGTTTCCCAAGCTTTCCTGGATAAATAAGTTTTTTTTTTCATGAATATATGGACTTTCAAAATGATAACTGCATAGTTTTTAAAGATATCCATTCACAGTCAAAATTTACCATTTTTAGATCTCCTCCTTTGTCCCAGAATAGGTTGTCCCATTGTAATATCAATTGAGAATTTCATTTTCCATCAAACATATATCTTCTATCTAGATTCGAAACAGAAATAATACGAGAAATCGGGTTTATTTTTTTTTAATAAGTAATGCTGGTATACTTTTATGAAACCGAATAGAGAATCCCAATTTTTTATAGACAAACTATTGAATTTTATAAAATATAAAATGTAGGAAATAATGATTAAAAGATCAAAGATTAAATAAATAATAATGATTAAAATGATTGAAAGATTAAAAAATTTGAAACACTTTGAACATTTACACTTTATACTTCCCTTACAGAAAAATATTACTGCCTATAATAAATTGGCCAGTAGTAAATTACTGTTACTCAGTAATTTTATTATTCGTACGAGTAATAAAATTACTGGGAATAATTTATCACTGGCCAATTTACCACAGAAAGTAATACTTTTCTGTAAGGATTGTAAAAAGCACATACTCAAATTGTTTCAAGATTAAAAAATTTGAAACACTTTGAACATTTACACTTTATACTTCCCTTACAGAAAAATATTACTGCCTATAATAAATTGGCCAGTAGTAAATTACTGTTACTCAGTAATTTTATTATTCGTACGAGTAATAAAATTACTGGGAATAATTTATCACTGGCCAATTTACCACAGAAAGTAATACTTTTCTGTAAGGATTGTAAAAAGCACATACTCAAATTGTTTCATGTATGTTGTTTAATTCTAACGTAAACTGAAAAAATCTCTAAGGAAATGTCGAAGGAGCGAGCAAGTTGAATCTGTATTTGAGTTTCCACTTAGAATTATGTGTTTGAAACATTATACTTCTAATGTAGACTTGCGTAGTTTTCCAACCACCCATCCCATAATTTCTTTTCCAAAATTGGTTTGAATTCCTATTAAACTCTGAGAAATTTTCTATACGGATATTCATTTGAATAAATACATACACAGTTGCCTTTTATCCGAGCTATTTGCTCTTCAGTGCGAAAACGGAAGCCAAATAACGCTGAAAAGTTTCTTTTTCGATTATATTGTTTCTATTTTCTACGATCACTACGTGGAAGTATTATATGTATACCAAAATATAAAAGCTGCGGATGCATATTATTACATAAATGACATTTATTGATATGAAAAATTTGCGAAATAATTTCGTAAGCGCGGAAAAACTGATTAATAACGAGACGTTTATACAAACGCGTACGTCTAAAATAGTTCGAACAAAGGAACACGAAGAAGAAGCTGAAGACACTTTTCCGTCCGATTCCATTAATATCACCGTTTTATTTGTCGCGAAAAACGAACCGCTCTCGGCCAGCGTGCGGGCCGTCGAAGGCAACGGATGGGCGAACTAGTTTATTTTGCATTGTATGTTCGGCTAATATTAGTGTGCGCATTATGTTGAAATTTACAGAATCCGATGAATTAGAGTGCGCGCCTTACTCTTGTTGTTGTTAATCATAACTTCACGTTTCTACGTAATTCGATAGGTTTGTGTATCCATGTCGTCAATACACAAACGAGGAGGAAGACGGCCGTAACGTCTTTACATTATTTATATCGCGGACTCTCTTAATTTCAACGACAAGCGACAAGTTGCACCGCCGCTCTGCAGTCGCGATTTTCTATTTAACATGAAAAGCGCGCGCCCGTCGTAGAATTGTGCCTGGACGAAAGAAAAGAAAAATTGTGTTCGGCCCGACGAGTATTGTTATTTCCGTGCTGCTTTTTAGTACGCGGATACTCGATGTAAACGAAGAGGGAACAAAGTGGACGGAACCGAAAGCGTACATCCGCGCGCTTACAGCTCGCTTTCTGTGTATGTGTACAATAGTAGTGGCAGCAGCTTTCGTGAAGCTTTATACCGTCCATCTAGACGCGCCCACCGTCCATCGATCGTCGCGCGCTTCCGCTAAAGTTCCGTAAATTACAAAGTTCAAGTTAGCCCCACAAATGAATTATTCTTGCCATCATCGTTTCGCGCGTTTACCCTTTAATAGCGCCGATAGCTTTTCCAGATCGGCTGTGTGTCTGAAAGTTCGTTACGCGATGTATTATACCGCACGGTCTCTCTCTTCTCTTCCTTTCCTCCTTCCTGCCTCCCTTTGTTTCCTCAATGTGGACTTTTTAAGAACGATTGTATCAACTTTGAAATCGCCTCAGACGCTATACACGTCCTCGTCCTTCGTCCGTTTCCGATTGAAATGCAATTCCCCGGTGGCGTTCGCGATAGAATTTATTTTCCCCCTCTCGCTTGTCACTGCCCGTAAAAGGAAGTATATCTTGAACAACGGTACGCGCTTACGGAGAGGTCGGAAGCATCGAGATTGCAAGCGCTGAAGACCGCAATGTTGTCGAAGGAAATCCACGCCGTTATTACGCAACCATAACAGTGTGGCGAACGAGATCGCGCGCTCCCTTACACGAAGGAGAGAGATCGTACACGCGCTAAAGGATAATCGGTTGCACGAATTGGTCGGTCGGTTGAACGCCGCGTGAGTGGGGAACAGAGTAATGAGATTCTAAACAGCGAAGATTGAAACGAGAGAGTGCCGAGAGAAAATCGACGATGCCAGGATGCTCATTCGCGGAAAATTTCAGGGACGACGAATAATAAAAACGAGACAACAAGAAAGCATATAATGATAATAATAATAATAGCAATAACAATAATAAGCAATAATAATAATAATAATATGTGTTATACGTATTATATGTATACACGGAAAAAACAGTCCGGTTGGCCCACACAGAAATCTAGATTCGAACCAAATTAAATAGTAAAATGTGGAACAACTAATTATGTGGTTGTTATGACCATTACAATTATTGAGTGACTTGTGTTGCAACAGTGACGGTACGTCTGGTTGCTCCCACCAGATTTTCTTGATACTTTAATTACAAAGGTTTTAATGGCAATTGGACCATTTGGTTGGCTTAAACAAAAAAATCTTATAAATACAAATATAAAACCAGTCGTAGTCACCTGCAGGTAACCCTAGAAGCTGTTTTATTCTTCGTACACGTTTTTCTCCCACCAGTCACCCCCCCCCCCCCCCCCCC
>NW_014557477.1:209351-307250 GCF_001313825.1 Dinoponera quadriceps | reverse complement strand
GCCTCTGATTGTGAGTAATAAAGTTTGATACTCCGATCAACAGTGGAAGAGATTTCCGTAATCAATTGATACCTAAATATCCAATTGTATCTACAGACTATTAATTCCTATTAATTCCTATTGCAACTTTGGAGCTTTATAACTCGAAAAGTACTCAATGAAGAAACATTTCATTATAGTGTTTTGGAAAGCTCTCGAGGTCAGCTACAAGAATATGTAATAAAATGTAATAAAGAATATGTAATAATATGTAATAAAAAATAGAGGATGCCATTTAAAAAAATTGAAGTGACCTTCATGTGACTTTCAAATAATTCTTCAAGGTCAAACCAATGGTACCGTCTTATGGTCCCCTCGAAACCAAACAACTTTTGTCTGAAAAATTTTTCTCTCCCGGGCTTGGTTTTCGAAATATTCGACTGGGTCGATTAAAATGGCCCACCTTGTATAAGCGTAACGATTTTATAGATAATTTTTAGATATTTTTCTTTTGAAACTAATATAAAATATCCGCGAATATTTCAGAGTGACGTTATCGCCGTTTAAGCACACATTCAAGCACGATCGATGCGCTCGATGTCTCTATTTCGATAAAAATTAATTCTAAATGCGACGATTTGCTCGTACATCGCGTAAATAGGATAGATAGCAGAAAAGAGAAGGAACTTTCTCCGGGGAAATTCTTACGACTGCTTACACGATACATAGGCGATCGTGCATTTTCACGCCGTTGGACTTTTAGCTTAGAGCGAGCTATGGCGGAAAAAAATATATCGAGGGAGAGAGAGAGAGAGAGAGAGAGAGAGCGTGCACATAACGCAACGGAAACTGATGGAAAGGATTAATTCGTTGCATTCGTCGAAATTAAATAAGATCGACGTGAAATTCCGAAACCGCGAAATTCAATCATCCAGCGGCGCCGTGGCTCGCATTGATGAAAAGTTGATCGACTCCGAAATGGGGAAATCAAGCCAAATTATATGCTTTCTTTCGTTATAATCACCCAATAGAGCGTATTCTTGAATATACATTCGTACGTGACGGTTTTTCGTATTTACATTCGTAAGACATTGTTGCGGATCGAGCAAGGCTCGACCGCCGGGTTGCAGCGCGACAAGCGAAAAAGTCTCGCGCGCGCTGGATCCTCGCCGCCGTAGTTAGCGGCGCCCGCCGCGAGGCGGCGCGGCGCCCGACTGATCAACCCGCGAGCGAGATAGCTCGCTTGCGGCTATATAAGAGCGTTCGGGGGCTAAAGCTGAGAAAAATTGGTCAGAATTCATCTTAGAAGGGTAAAGTTAAATTATTTTTAATGGTAATACGATTAATGGCTATTTTACTCAAATTATCTAATTATTTATATTATAGTTAAATTTTATACCCTTTTTCACTGAAAAGAAAAATATTAAAGAATGAAACACTTCAGAAGTGCTAAATTTAATATGGTAAAATCAGTATGATATAAAAATTAAAACAAAATACCTATGTAGGAATTATATACAATCAACCAACTAGTATAGAATATTGGTACAGTATTGACCGGTACCAAAAAGCGGATTTCATGTTGTTGATGATACTGGTCCAATATTAAAGAAGCTCATATCCAGAATTGGCAGGGATAGTTGTATTATGCCCCATACTGGCTCGGTATTCAAAAGCGAACGTCATGTTTCGATACTCGCCCGGTACTGCCTAGACAGCACACAATATTTATAAAAGGCGATTCAAATATAAAGAAAGATTATAATAAATATTTGGATATTGGGAGGTATTAATTCAACATTGAAAGACGGGTTTTACGTTACGCCAATGTTTTAAATATAGGAACACGGAAGATGCCACTAAACATGAAACCTAAATAGCTCAGTGGTAAGAGCGATTGTCTGGCTGGCAAGCTAAGACCCGAATTCGATCCCGTATTTATGTCGCTTCGACATTTTCTCCTCATATGAAATTAAAAGTGGACATCTGTAGGTACAAACAAAAATACCTCGGTCATAGTTCTGACCATCCTTTCTTTCGTCCATAAATCATCTAAATAGCCATGAGCTATCCTTAAGGAGGTTCGGTAGTGATGATTTTTTATGATGAAAATTTTTGAAATTTTAATAGATTATTCGGAATAATAGTATTATATCACAACTAAATTTTTGAAGGGTTTCACTACACCGTTTGTAAGATATATTGACCTAAAAAAACGACATTTTATCATGTAGGCTTATGGAGAAATCACTTAAAATTCAAATTAAAAAAAAACGGCTCAATGAAGATGCTTTTTTTTTATGTGAAAGAATATTATTAAAATAACATTCTGTCAAAGTTTGAGCGAGCCCCACTATAAATTTCTATTAAAAAATACCTAAAAATGTGGTTGCAGCAGACGACTTGGCAACGCTGTTTTCGGTGCGCGCTTTGAAATTCAATGTATAGTAAAAACAACTTCTTTTGTAATTTAAAACGTTTTATTGAAAATATTATTTTTATTAACACAATCGAAATTAACAACTCTTTCACCGTCAACAGGAATGTCAACTTTGTTCATTTCAACTGAAGAATTTTTAAGACTTTGAGCTTTTTCTCTCATTTCACTTAACATTTTGCCTCGTAAGTGTCTATCTACTTTTAATTTTTTAACAAACTTTCCATTAAAACGAATTCTTTCTTTGCCAGCAGCATCCGTAGTAATTTGAAGGTTATTTGTTTTTCTTTTAACTTTACCCATTTTAAACATCAAAGTCACACGATTTCAACAAATACATTCATTTAAATTTAACAAATAAATTATTTTTTACAGTCAATTTTCAATTTATTAATTATTATAATTTTAATAGAGACACAAGTACAATGTCAATAGACGACGACGACGACGTGTTAGCAGCCGAAAAAATTTGCGGCGTTGTCAGACGTTCTCTCTCCCCTTGCCTCTCTAAGATTTGCCCCCCGCTAACACTACCGAACCTCCTTAATTATGATATCTATTTTTAGTTACCGTTAAAATTTCGACTCGAGTAGCCTGAGAACTGAATTAATGGACTGTACATTGGAAAATTATCTGTTATGATATCTATTTTTACGTATCGCGCGAATTAAGAGATAATAGGCAACTTTTGAAAAGAATAATATCGTATTTATCAGAATATGCGCTTGTAATATGCGAAGATAAGTTCGATTCGAGCCGCTTGGATCTCGTCGTTAATAAAAAGGCAATAAAAAGTGCGCGGCGAAAGTTTAACCCGATACACAGTTAAATTAATCACCCGGGAGAAAGTTCGACGGGAGGGACAAGCGCGAGCGGAGAAATAAGATTTATCTGTATCGGTTGCGATGCTTGTATCCGACCTTTTAGATTGCTTCGACTTTCGTTTCGATAAACTTTTTCCAAGCCACGGCGCGCGCGCTCGTACCTCGCGGGGTAACTTTTCCGTGGATAAACCGTAAGACGCTATTTGAATACGGAAACGTTTTCCGTGTAGCGGTCACAAATGTAACTGTTTGGGAGTTTAGGCAACGCGGGCTTCACTCCTTTCAGTCTCTCTCTCTCTCTCTCTCTCTTTTACGCGCGCGCGCTCCCAGCTCACACGGTGTAAGCTTTTCGGTACGCAACTTACATCCAAGTTAATTGGCCGGGCACGAGCGAAATTTAATCCGCGGGAAGCGAGAAGCGGCGAGAAAATGAAAGGAACCGTGAGCTCGGTTCTCTCTTTCCCTCTTTTCTCCCTTGTTTCTCATCGGAAACGGATCTTCCCTCGATAATAAGACGATAATTCAACAATATTTCTTCAGGCTCGAGGTGGTCTTTTAATAACGCCCGCGGAACAACAGAAAGCGGCCGTTTTACGGTGAACACGTATGGTACTCGCGCGAGTCGTTGGCTCGAAAATTGTCGCTCTGATTTCCTCGGCGATTACCTGCGCGGAACCCGGAATGCCCGTGGAGAGCACGTAACCCCATTGTGTCCTCTCGGCCTTTAATAGCACAGCTGGCGTGGATCGTGGAATGCGCGCGCGGGTTCCCGTAAGTTGGCGGTGTGCAAGGTGGCATCGTCCGGAAAACTCGCGCGCGAGAACGGAAACGGCGTATCGCGCAATCGTATCGCACCGTGGAAATATATTTGCATGCGCGCGTTCATTCCACCGTGCATTCCGGCGAGCCGGTGGCGGTTCACGATGATTTCATGAATGGTGGGGCCGCTAGCCATATAAAAAACCACCGGTGGGTCAACTCGTACCAGTTGACTCCGATAATTGCGAGCGCTCGAGCGAAGATCAGAGGGCAAAACGAGCCCGACATTAGCCTGTTAGCCTATTAGTCCGAGTCAGCGCGCTCCTTGCCACTCCACCACACATGACACACCGGCAACTTGACACCACACCTCCCTTCCCCCTCTCTCTCTGTTCGCTCTTTATACCCGGTCTCTACATCCCCGATCGTAGTCTTTTTTTTTTTTACTTTCTGTCCCCTTCTCTACTTTTTTCTCCGCAATATCTTGTCTCTTCGCTTTCGAGCGCGAACTTTGCAAACTATACGTATAATCGCGGCATTCAGGCAACAAAAGGGAAATTTCACCGTTTGGACGGGCCTTCTCTTGTATGCACGTCGTACGATTCCCGTTACGGGCGCGTTGTTGCACTCCGGAGCGGGAACGAAGCGGGTCTACAATTTGCAAGATACACATTCTCGAGATACAAAGTGTTCGAGGTGCGCTTTCCGAATTATAGAGTCAACCGGGAGAGCGAGAGAACTTTATTAGTCTTCGGTGGCGTTCAACGGATTTTCGGATCTCTCTCGTAACCAACACCTGTCCTTGCCGTCGCCGCCATCACGGGAGGGCCGAATATCCCTCTCATGCGCACATACTCCTCCGCGCTTTTCCCTCCGGTAGTAGCGAACGTCGCCGGCGAACGTTCATTCTACTCCCGAGCTCCAGCTACTATTTCATTCTGTCCTCATAGTCCTCCGCGTTCGTCTCATTTTCTCCGGTATTCCGCGTCGTTGCCTACACGGCCAGTGCACACTCTTACACACATGCATACACACACCACCCTCGGCGAGAATAATCGTCGGGTCGGTTGGCTGGTAGGGGAACGGCAGGCGAGAGAGAAGAATGCACGGCATCTCCACATCGCGCATATCTCGGGCCCCGAGTGTTATATACTTAACGTCATCCTACGTGAATTTCTCTTGCCGATATGTAATCACTAATGCGCGGTAATCACTCGGCATCCTCGCACCGTCTTGTGCTCGTTCGCAAGTCGACGAAGGGATGGTAGGTATAGTAGGGTAAGTTGGTTGGCGCGCGGGCGAACGGGAGAGATTGAAGAGAGGAGGACATAATGAACAGACTCCGAGCCCGTGACTTCAGTATTTGATACCGTTCATTGAACCTGAAGTAGGGGGGGATCGCCGGAGGTAAACGCGAATCCCATTCTCGCGTGCGGAGTCTCGCGGTAGACTTCGGTAATTATGCGAAAGTTCAGTCCGGCGAACGGAATATCGTTAGATCGGGATTAATACGACGGAACAAAATGGATCTTGTGTATCCCTTTTCGCGGGCGGTTTGATAAAACCGATAATACGCTGAATTTACGATACCTCCCGCCTCTCTCTCATCCCATCAGTCCGTTCCGTGATGAACGAGATCGTTTTACTACTGCGGGATAAACGAAAATTCGCTTATCGACGAGACTATTTTATCAACGACAAATTTCGTCATTTCATCGTTACGTAATCGTTTTCCCGAAACTTTTTCCAGTCCCTGATTATTTCGTATTATTAAGGGCGGTAGAAAGGTTTGAACTTGTGAAAAATCGACGAAATTTTACTCTTAACTGTATAGATTTAAAAATTACTACGGATATAAGAATTGAATACGAAATTCTCTTGTAGGCTGTTTATACTATACAGGATATTCTGCGAGAGAACCGATAAACTTTTAGAATATGTTCTGGACATAATTCTAAATGAAATAGTTCAGATGCATTAAAAGTCAATTTGGCTCAGATCTCTCATGTATGTGTGTATATATATATATATATATCGCCAACAATTTGCCTAAGTTCAATGCGAATATTCCTTATAACCTCTGTTGTGTCAATTAACTATTGATGAGTTTCTGGTTTACCTGGTATGCACGAGACTTTAAATAAAAAGAAATCCACAAGATGAAATCCAGAGTGAAGCGAGCTGTTGTCATTCAGAAAAATTTACTGATAAAAATTAAATTTTTCATATCTTGATAACTGAACCGAATTAACCTGTAATGTATCTGAATTTTTTGTTTATAATAACCTGTATAACGCATTTTGAAAATTCGTCGAATTCCTCGTGGAGCAACCTGTGGAATAAAACGGAATAATGGCGATCACCTAAGTGGAAACTCTCATGAAACTTTGGTAAGAAATGTTGAATTCAGGATCTGCTTAATGGATACTTACAGGTGTTTACTATATTATAAACTAGTGCAAACAATCTCATAAAAACATGTATTAAAAAGAAATGAAGAAACGAAAAATGAAATTTAACCGGGATTACCCCGACTTCGTGGTAACGTTGGTCAGTGAAGTTTAGTGTATAAAACCAGAGGAAACATATTTCACTGAAAATCGTTGAACATATTTATTAGAAAAGAGATATGACAAAAGTCTTTCGTGTAATATTTTGAAAAAATAGTAATTGTTTATTGATTTGCATCGCAATGATACGCATCAGGGATATTCCAGTCAGTGCAATTCCTGTGCGCCGAAATATACAGTGAAACTACATTTCATCATTTCTCTCAAATTTTCCACGAAGGAAACAATTCTCAATCCCAGTTACTCCAACACCGACTGACCGGCATTACCCAAATTACTTGTTTTCACAAATAAATTAATAGATTAGATATTGCAGAAAGTTGTGCAATAATTTAGCATAAGTAAATGTATCGACTCACCACGCTAACCCCTTAACCTATAATGTCGTGTAACACTCATGGTAAGAAATTCAAACCAAAAACATAAGAAACACGAATCAAGCAAGTGGTATGTAGATCGAGCCAAACGTAAACAACACGAATCAGGCTCGTGATCCACGTTTTTGCCTTTCCATTGCACTTACATGTTAGTCTTGGCCACATTCACACGTGTAAATATATTTTCTTGAATATATTTGAAAAAACCCCTTATATAATATCTTCAAAAGGGAAATTTAATAGTTTCAGCGTACGACCGAACAGCTAAATGGCTCGACACGCGACCGATCTTGCTGTTGATTGTGGCACGCGCCGTCGGGAGTTAAATCGTAACACAAGGGGTTAATAGCGATCCTTGCATCAGAAAACGACAAGACAAACTTTTTGCAATAGCTCAGTGATGAACTAATAAGATAGCGGTGTTTTATCTGATGCTTCGTTTGGCCTACCATAGAAGACGGAAACTCTTACAGAATTCAATTCGTACCGACCATAGTCAAGGTGACCAACATTACCCACTGATTACCTCATTCTCCCTTACGTTAACGATAAGAATATATTTAAGAAATTAAAAAATATTAACATTAAAATTGTCAATTGAATCACTGCGAAACCACAGCTTCACGCGATACATATCGTGGGACGAATCAGGTTGCAGCAGATCCGTATACACATATTTTATATAATTTTTTAACTTCTTAAATATATTTTTATGATTATCATATGGTATAAGTAGTCTACAACAATTTCCTATATTATAATCATTTTAGACCATTATAAATAGTCTAAAACAAGTTTTCTCGTATTCAATTAATTCCTATAACAACGAATAAAATTTCATCAACTTTTTACAAGTTTCAAACCTTTCTATCCTCCTACTATGTAATTAATCAATAAACACGGCACGTTGACATGCTTTCGAAAGTCTGATAACGGGCTTGACTTTTCTCACGAAGAAAGTACCGATTTTTCTCTCCAGGCAAATATATATTCGCGTGCGAATGTGGAAAACGTCCGCGGCCTAATTATCGGTGAAAATAGGAAGGGAACTCTCTGGGTAGGCGCTTTCTCTCTCTTTCTCTCCATGATCTCCGATAACTTTTCTGTATTTCTTCGTTCCCAGCAGTGACGGGGGTGAGCGATCGCTCCGGCGAGTGTATCCTCGCGCGCGGCTTTTCTTTGCACGTCTCTCCATCCGTTCTCGCAGTTCCGAAAACAACGACGGAATGATATCGGTGGGATTCTCGGGCATCGTTCATCCTGTCGGGACCCGCGACGTCTGCCGCGGCGGCGCCGCGATTTCCGACTACGATTCGCCCTCGCGGCGTCGCGTCGCGTCTTCACTAAGTCGCACTACGGAAGCGCCGAGAACCGATCGTCAGCGAATCCTCAAACTACGTTATTGATCTGGCGGCCTCTTCCCGCTGCTGCACCTTTGGCAGCGGATTGAGTGAGCTAACTGAACTTACCCGTGTTTCCATACATCCCCACCCTACACTCTGTCCGATCTTCCTTCATTTCCTCGCTCGCTCGCTCGCTTTCCATCGGGGGATTATTAAATGGGGCTCCGGCAAGATCGACCGAGTCGAACCGCCAATTTCGAGCGGGACCACTTCTATCGACCCCTCTTGCCGTCACCCGTAACCTCGCGAGCGAGCGGTTTCTATCTTTGTTGGATCAGCGATCCGCGCGAAGATAGAGATATATTTTCCGTGATCCGTCTGCATGACACCTGTGTGCACGCATGTGCGCTAGTATGCATCGGACGATACGTAAAATGTGAATGTTTACGCTCCTCGCTTTGTGAATCGTCATTTTTTTTATGTCGCACGGTTTCTGCTTTTTTCTAACGATTTCAAGATATACAGGGTATCCCAAACTATTTTTGGTTCCCATGGTGTGCAGAAACGAGCGAAATTGAGCAGAAAAATCGTGTACCATTTTTGCAAAATTCGCAATAGTTAGTGAGGAATTTGTCACTTGGCAAAATGGTACATGACTTTTCACTCAATTTCTCCCGTTCTACCCGCCTATACTACCGAAACCGAAAACGGCTTGTGACACCTTGTATATTAACATTTAATGATGTTTTACATCATTTTTAATGAATATTAATGTCAATTTCAGTTCGATTCCTAAAGGTGAAAAGTTTAATGATTCTCAAAAAATAAATTTTCCTATTGGATACTGGATACATTCTGAAATTCATCGAGGTAAAAGTGTTATAATTTTTCTTCAACTCAGAATAAAAAATATTTTATACTTGTGCTAAAATCGGTCCCTGTTAAATTTTGTTAATTTAACATCTTGCGTTTATGTATCTCTATCAATATTTTGCATTGAATCGATATTCAACATATATGTACATATTAAAATAACACTTGTAAATGTTAAAATAATATATGTATTTCGGTGTCAATTAATCGATGTTAATATTATGGATGTTAATTTCCTCGAATATTATTAGTGGTGACATATTTTATATGTTATATGTTAAAATTTACAGACATTTGTTAATTACTCTTAATTATCATGATTGTTATTATTAACAATCGTTATTTAAAAATTTAGACGATACGAAATATATATAGGGGAACTAAGGGCGGGCCCTTGATCTACCTTTTTGATTTTGATTGGATATCTCAAAAAAAATGAAAAGATCCAAAAGATCAAAACGTTCTTATGCAAATATTATAGATATTATAATAATATACCAAATTACATTGGTCAAACGAAAAAATATGAATAATTTATAAAATAATTTACACTTTGATAAAACAATCGAAATGTACTAAGTGTCATCTATTCTGGGAGATTTGATCTAGGGAGAAGGAAGACTTAATTTGAGGAATGCCATTTCATGTCCCTTCAAATAGTACTATTTTTCATTTTATTTTTTGTAAACAAATATATCTTTGTTGTTTAACTTTGTAATTACCTTTCTAAATTAATTAACTTTTCATTTCTCTGTGGAATTTTTATTTAATTAAAAAACTTGACAACTTAAAGAATCATTGAATATTTACGAAAAAAGAATTGACCAATCTCAAAAAAGTGATCATCTCAAAAAATAAAACATATCCTAACTTTATTGTTATCAGCGCTCAACTGTTAAAATAACATTTAATGTTTTCTATAGTTAAGAATGAACACTGCTGCTAACATGAAAAAAAATTAAATTTTTCTACTGTCGAAATGATGGCTAGGAATCAAGTTTCTCAAAGGAAAATATCCCCAGGTTCTCCTATAACTAAAACGTAGAAACAGTGCATATAAAGTAAACAACTCACAATTCAGAGTTCTTAAGTTTGATTTTCATCAATATTTGCATCATATGGCAAATATATTTTTTAAATGCGATATTAATTGAATTAATTAAATAGCACTGCAATTATATAAGATTTCAGGCAAAATTATTTACGACAATCCTAAGAACAAAGCAATCAAAAAGAGTGAAAATAAAATTAGTTTTCCCATGTAAAAATAACATTTATTACTTTTGAAATTATGAACATATCAATTTAACATAAAATTTGTTTCCAAATAGTGTCAAAATGTTACATTTTGTGCTAATTTTTTATATCATATTTGTGTTACTTTTTAACATACTCATTTTTTGTAAATTAACACAAAAATTTCAGTAGAATGTTTGGGACATGTGAAATATATTAGGTGTACAAATTAATTCGGTGTCTTTTTCATGAAATTCAAAGTTTATTTATAAAAAGTTAAGTACAAGTATAATCGAAGTAATTTCCATTATTTTCTATGAATTTACTCCAAACTATCGGGCAGCTGAATATCCTCGCGGAAAAAACTTGGTTTTGACTCAATAAAGTCATCAATGCTTTTTCGGACCTCGTCAACTTTTTTAAAGTGCATATCCATCAGATGATGTTGAAGCGATCAAAATAGTGGTAATCCGATGAGGCTGGATCTGGCGAATAAGCCGCATGAGGGAGAATTTCCCAGCCCTATGTATAGATGAAATCCTTCGTCCCTTTTGCGGTATGCGACCGCGCGTTAGCGTGCTGCAGAATTACTTGCCTAATGCCATTGCCAGGAAAAGGTCTTTTTTACAGATTTTATGGGTCACAGCGCTTCCACCCAAAGCGAAACAAATCATTTCGGTAGGCTGAGCAGTATTTTTATTCAATTGGAGAGTCAAAAAGGACACAGTGCTTCAGGTGCTTCTTTTCGAACAACATCGTGATAACTACTTCTGAGGTTATATCGGCAAAACCGTCAACTATTATACTGTTTTTTTTAACTTAAGGTTGGCATTTTCAAATTAATATAAGATTGGAGAAAAAAAATTAATTTGAGCCAGAGTTATAGGATATTAATTGCAAAGGCATCGAATTAATTTGCACATCTAATATTATATTAAATTTAATATAACTTTTTACTGTGCTGACCGTAGCCACTTACAATTTTTCTCTTTACCTTTCCTTCCCACAAAGTATCAAAAATGCTATTTTAATTTGTCGCGAACGGCGCAATTTCAGCACAAGCTGGCGCAATGACAGAAAAATACGTCCGAAGAATCCGTGGAACCGTTCCGAGCTTGCACTCTCCCTTTATAGTCAAGCTTTCTCTCGTAAAATACTTCGTTTACATATTAATGCACCGATGTGTCTCCAACTTTCTTTTCGTCTCACATCGGCCTCAGAACGTGACCGGGCCAGGTAATAGTAAATAAAAGTTTCCGCATTGTCTAAATGCAGGAAGGAATATAATCGAAGTCGCGGGACACTCGCTGAGTTATATACCCGCGGAAATAGAGCATATCCGAAGTAGATACACGCGTTTCGCCGTATCGTACATATGTATCCGCCGCACACATTTGTATTCGCGACCCTCTGCACCTTTATTTCGCGCTGCGTTACGTCTAAGATAGATGCGCAATTTGTTTCCGCGTCAAAAGACGCCGCACTCCACAAATAGGCTATTTTCCAGATCGAGCCGTTACGCTCGCGAGCCAACGGAAAAAATGATACGCGCGGTTTGTGTCACTATACGATTGGACTGTCCGCACAAGAGCGTACCCTTCCGATCCCGCGAGTTTAACGCGCTATCGTTCGCTTACCTTTCTCATCCTGTGATCCCATCGCTCTATCCGATACGTTGGTTATCGCGGAAACCATCCGTGTTCACGGCAAGATTTAGCGGTATAATTTCTGCGCGCGCTCTCGCGATATCACTCGGCGGGGAATCCCCGCTGAAAGCTGACAAATGTACCAGCTCTCGCCGGTAAACACGAAATTCGTGCTGCCTGAAGATCATTAGATGCGCCGGGAAAAAGAGAGGGAGAGAGACCGAATGACTCTCCATTAGATCGTTTCGTTCGTCCTCACAAACTCGTCTTTGGACCCTCGTCTTCTTTGTCCTCCTTTCATTCAGCCGTGTGTTCATCTCTCTCTTGCGCGTTCTCATTCTGTCTCTCTCATTTCATCCGCTCGGAAGAGGTCCTCCGGCAACTCCGTTCCGGCTCCGTGCAGCTATTCGTTTCGCTCCGGGCTGCCAAACGGACCCTCTGCCGGTCGAGCTGCCGAGCTTTTTTACAAGCTAGATCTAGTGCATGGACGGCATCTGACCCCGCTCTTGCCCCTGTACACGGCGCGGGCTAAATTAGTTCCATTTCATGGCTGCATGTAGCTTCGATGAGCACCGCGCGAATAAACTCCGTTGCACCTTCTCGGCAGCCTCGCCGCCATGCGTGCGGAAAATACGGAAAAGGTACGGAGATGAGCTCGTCGAAGTCCTTTCGATTGAGATGTATATTTCGATAGAATCAGTATTAGACCTTTTTTCACTGATCAGTCTCGTATTGCAGACCTCGACAAGGAATGCAGCTTTCAATCAGACTTCGGAGTGCACACCCACTTTCTCCTCTTCGCCGGCTGTGACATAGCATTCGAGCGCGTAACTGAAGCCCGTCAGAAGCGGTCAAATCATTAATAAATTGGACCTTCTGTTACATCAACTTTTTCGTACAGAATGGCCTGATCTACAAATATATAACAATTATTGTATTTAGCAACAGATATCAATATATTGAACTTTGAACTTTCAACCTTGAATCTATTGCCAGATACAACAACTGTCATGTATTTACAGATTAGATCACTTTAAACAAAAGAATTCTGTACCATTTTACAAATAAAACCATTGCATATTTTGCAAATAAAAATTTTGTAAATTTTTATATCACTTAAAGTTATTGCTTAAAGTTATCATTAAAGTTATTACTTAAAGAAGCTTTTATACATGACCATTTTCAATCATTAATAACTCGAAATTCTGTGCGGCCATTTACAAAATGATTCTTCTACTCAGTTTAACCCGTCCTACTTTCACACCAACGATTAAAAGAAAATTTTTGAACGCTCTATATGTAAATAATCCTCCTTAACCTTTCCAAGATACTGAATTAATTAATGTATCATATATTGATTGCACTTGCAAGTATTGCAAAGAAAAATCTTGCCATTTACTATTTATTCCTTTTACGTCTTTTATTACAATAAAAATTTTCGCATGATAATAAACACTATCCGATGTTTCAATCACTCGTATTCGCTGTTATAAGGGCGAACGGCCAGACTCTGCATTCTTTTGTCGGCAGACGAGCTGGAGCTGATAAGTGCAAGTACGTTCTCGACTCGTTAACACGCGCATATATAATACGCATATGAGTCATATCTTTCCCGCTGCCACTACTGTTGTTGCTTGTTTTCGACCTGTCAAAGTGGAATGCGGAGAAAGCGCGAGGCCGTCGAACCTGTTCGGATTGTAAAACACTGCTCTCGGGGCAAAGCGGGTGAGATCGTTAAATCGCTCCGCGATCAGTCGAAAAGCCGCGAGACCGCGGTTGAAAATTCTGCGGGAGGAGGCGTTCCCGTCGACGGTGTGAATTGCGAATTTGATCATTCGCGATGCGTAGAGCGACCGACCACCGTGAGAAAAAAACTGAGCTGTTGTAATTGGCAGATGCATCGCTTTCAATAATGTTATTAATCCGATACTATCGACGAAACGGCACGGTAAACAATATAAATAGCACGTAAATAAATGTAAATAAATTTGAAAGCAAGGAGTGAATTATTGTTAAATTTAATCGTAACTTTTCTTCTCTCATTTAATTATAACTGAAACGTACGTGGAGAGTCGTCTGTCTTTCGTTCTCACCCTCGCGTAAGAATTATTCCTATCGGAGAGAAATCCGCTCCCCTCTCTTTTCCCCGTTACGAAAGAAAGGAGAGGCAAGAAGAACGGACAAAGAGAGAGAAGAAGAAACACGCGACACACGCCCGGTATACGTCGGGGAGAAATTTAATTATGCGCCACCTTTGTGGGAGAATTCACGGGTCCGGTGGCGAGCATCAATTCCGAAACAAAAAGTGATTTCGCAAATTGTCGAACTTCCGAACCGAAACTATCCGAGACGGCATTTCCCGCGCGCACGCTTTCGCTCGCTCACTCGCGAGCGTCGCGGTGCAATAAACTCGAAGAGTTCCACGGCTTCGGTTAACTCGGTCAGTAATGGCAGTCAACGCTGAGCCTGTGAAGGAACTTCTGAATAGACAATACGGGACGAGTCGCGATCAACTGCCGATTGTACGGTTTGTCGTTATACGTGCGAACAATTTTGAGAACGTCGGAGGAAAGTCGGAGATTTCCCGTCCCATCGTATCTCATCTGGGTCGTGACTTATCGGAGCCGCGCCCTCTCATCCGCCACCGACGAGCAGAAATCGCCGGGCGATCCGTCAAACTCGCGCGCGCGCGCCGATAATTAGACACCACCCGCGTGGTGCCATTCTCACCGAGAGATCTTACTCTCCGCGACTTATTCGTGCGACGGTTGCTGCTTCCGCGCTTAAAGTTTCAACGAACAACCGCAAAAGTGTCGACGAGCTTGGAACAACTCGCTACTTACATAGCACTGACGCGTCGTCGTCTTCGCTGCGGTGATAAAATATCGGGATTTGCGAGATGATTGCGCGCGGCCATTTGTAAAGCTGGAACGTTACCACCTATCCAACGGGTGTGTTGCTTTTCGCTCCGCTGTTTCTCCGTCTCGTTTAGTTCTTCGTTTGTGATTCCTTGAGAATCGAACAGCCGTCGACAGCCGAAAAGAGAACGATAACTCATGAGTTGTTTAAAATCAAAGCACGTCTAGTTCTGGGTTGTTCAGCGAGAAGCTGAAACCATCGACTAGCTCGTTGTTGCTTGCCAGAAATGCGAGAAAATCCTGATTGAAGCATATTTATTGATTATTATTTCTCCATTGGAAAAGTTCACATATATGTGTGGCAGCAAATAAAATCTTTTCTATGTCCATATTATCAGACCAAGTCCGTTTTGTTCAATTGCGTAAAAAAGAAAATTACGGGATGGAGAGAGTCCATCAAGTAAACTCTGGTAGTAAACGTGTTGATTAATTCCTTAATAACTATTGTAAAATTTGCAAAATGGCTCCCTTGTACATTTTAATCCGTTCTACATGCACACCATCGTTATTCCTGAATTTGTCCTGAATTTGTCAGATATTCTGAGCAATTTGGATAATTCAACTTTTTATTCCCATTGCAGTAATATGTTGCACATGGGCTCTTATGGATCTTTCTTTCACATATTTCTGATTGAATTTTAACAGAATCTTAAATTATTTATTTTGTGAAGCATATTCTGGCGATTTCAAAAGAAACAACAAGAGTACTCTTTTCTAAAATTGCGGTTTTGTTCATTCCGATGTTTTCTATTTCTTAACTACTAAAGTTATCGGTGCAAATTTGATTGTAATTTATACGCAGGCTAAAAATACAATATTGTTTTTAATATTTTGGTATTATCCTCGTACAATAACAACGATGATGTGCTTAATAGCGATATAAAAGCAAATTAAGTGATATTTAATCACATTTAAATACCTCTTTAGCGCTATGACATAAGAGAAAATGGCGAAGCTCTCGATAAATTTAACACAATGTCTCATTGTCATTTAATAATGTTTATGGCATCATATATAAACCAAAAGTGGGCCATGCGCATTATTTATAATGACCTAGGAAACGTCGTGACTTTAGCTAGAAAATCATGCTAAATGCGGACTGATCGATAGGCAAATTGAATTTGCCGTTATACGTTCAGTCACTATACTTCGCGAAGAAATCGGGACGAAAATTCGCGGATACACCTCCCTAAGGAGACATAGAAGAGAAATCCCCTACGCATTATAAGGCGCGCAACACGTATTACTTAACTCTTAAGTGAATACTAAAATCGATGACGAACTTATTAAGCGTCGATGATACATAGAAGCGATTCTTATAATGTTATGTCACATAAACACTGACATAATCATGCTACTCTTTTTGTATTTCTTTTACATACATATCTTACGTAAATGTAAGTGTACGATATAAATATAAATGCGATAAATGTGTCTATTTTATTATAATGGGAAATCTAACCAAGATATATGAAAATTTCTCTGTAAACTTTTCGTATTTTCTCAGATCTTTAAATTTAATTGAAAAGCTATAAAAATATTCTTTGAAATGTTCTTGTTTGGAGCATTGACGCATTCGGTATGTATAAGCTGTAGAATTTCTGTATCAGGTGAATATTTACGCTAATTGACAGCTAGAGATGTCAATTTTTAAATTTTTAATCCTTTCCGTCATATATTGAGCAATGCGTCGATATTTTCGCGCGTGCTTTTATTGCAGAAACATTTATAATTCTGTGCAACCAATAGAACATAAACTTTGCCGAAAAAATCAGTATTCTGTCGATAAAGTTTTCAAATATAGCATTTTCTTAAGATTTAAGGTAATTCATCCGACACAATATTGTTAGAAAAGTAATTAATATAATATGAAGAAACTTGACCAATATGTGCTAAATGTTTATTATAAACATGATTAATAATATACTGTTTTAATACTATAGCAAGAAAATATCTATTTTATAATGTTTAAAACTTACAAAGAAACGATCGTTTCTCGCACTTTAACGTATATTTTTGGTTGGGACTATCCGTGTATTTAGGCGCACGTATATGAGCATGATTGTAAAAATATTAATATTATAATAAGTAATATATAATAAAATATTGTAACCAACACACACACACATGCGCGCGCGCATGCACACGAATACATATTACTAGAAAAACGATTGTAACATCGGATTTTCGTATTTGTACATATTGATTATAGATATTTAAGGTTATTTAATCATTCTATCCTTAAAAAATCTTTAAAAAATCCGAACTAAGAGTTGAAAGGAAATATAGTGCATACAATATTTTGCCGAATCTTAATACGTTAGCTGTCATATACCGTTGTCAGTAATTGTACATTTTACATATAAATTTCTCAGGAAAACTAGACGGTCAGTGATTTTTTGTAATTTTATATAATATTTCTCTATTATATAATAAATATTCTCTATTTATATAATAATTCTCTATTATTGTTCTTTTTTTTCGATTTTTATCAAAACCGTGAGAATAGTCTGGTCATTAGAACTAAAAAAAGCGATATCAGAAGCCATTTTTGTACCTAAATGCATATGTGCATAATATTAACTTTGACTTCAATTATCTGAAATTTGATGCGATCAATCTTTTTCTAATCCGAGATATTAATTACACTGTCCGACGAAATTCGACTTTTTTCCAACACAAGTGTGAACAGTCATTTTCGATATATTTTTACCTGCTGAACACGAATCCAAGTTTAAAAGACGGATTCGTGTCCAACAGGCAAAAATATATCGGAAATGACTATTCAGACTCGTGTTGTAAAATAAGATCAAATCTTGTATTGGAAAATGTAGCATACCAAGTCTCTTCGGTCTCCGCTATTCATCTTTATGCGCATAATGTGCGATGACACATTTCGCACTGCGAAGTATTTTTTAATAAAATATCGGGAAATTCTCACAGGAGAATTTGAACAGCCGGATAATAGATATCTGAGCGCTGACGAAAAGCGTCGTGGTAATTACCGCGACAAAAGGTAAATTGCACGCGCACTTACGATTAATCGCGGATTACCGCATAAGCGGATACCACTAAACCCTTTAGGGTACGCATGATCCATTCCAGAATTCACGGTAGATTTTGTTCACCCGAAGAATTGCGCGCGCAATGTGAAGTAGAATAGGTGGGTATTCTATCTCGCGGAGCGACTCGCCACGAACACGATGATGATAATGGCTTAACGAGTCACATTAACCGGATTGCATTACTTCTAATAATTGATCATTATTGTCCCTCTATGCCGAATTGCCAGATAATAATCCATGTTTTTACCAATTAAACCACATTTATTTTACACCTGCGTTCATTTGTGTCCAGTATGATATCGCGTATCTCTTAAATCATAGATGGTTAAAGAGAGAAAGAGAGAGAGAGAGGTACAGGGAGGAGGGGAAGGAGAGAAAGAGAGAGGGAGGGAGCGAGAGAGAGGTGAAAGGGAGCGGGAGAACATTTTGTATAAGCTTTTTGTTATTTCTCGTCGCAATGATGCCGTTAGTTAAGTAGAATTGTACACCAGCGTCGCTCGCAACGCAATAAAGCGACCGAGCTGCATTCAACCGTAAGACACAAATGTACACCGAGTGATCCCGTGGATTTCCACCTTTTGCGCCATAAAGCCGTTTAAATTTATAGGCATTACCGCGTTTCAACCTCTCTGTTGCCTCTCTCCTCCTTCCCGCCTACTCCGCTTCCGCGGTATAGCTGTATATGAGCGGCAAGGGGTTAAGGCATTACAATGGGGATTGCTATTAAACTCCCGGTCACGGTTTCGACCGAAATGTCGGGACGCTGATGTTAAACGCGGTTCGAATAAAATTCTTCGGCCGCTGCGAACCGTCCGTTTCCTATCCATTTCCTTCGCTCTTTTACCTCGCCCTTCATCCTCCTTACTCTCTCTCTCTCTCTCTCTCTCACTCTCTCTTTCACTCTCTCTTCCCTACCGCTACCGAGATGGGAGAAGCCGCTTCGGGGCCTCGTACTAATCGGTTCGAACAACAGGAAAATTTGTAATTTCTTCGTTGTTTCGTTGAAAATCGTTCTGCGACATAGGAGTTGTTTTTTTGCTATTTTTTTTTTGCGAATGTTGATACATACGTAAACATGTATGCATCATTCGGAAACGAAATGATAGCGACGCTTTTCTTCTCGATGAGTTTCCGAACGTATTTGGTACTCAATAGAAGATTTATCTTTCGAGAGTTACTAAGAGATACACATTCCCATCGGATATCGAATGCGTTGCAAAACTCATCGAAAAGAGAGTGTTGCTCGCCCTTTTCCCATTTTGCCGAGTGCATGTATCCATCCGTTTCTTCTATACTTTGTAAACGATGATCGAGTTTGTCTATTGACGATACGTCTATGACTATTCTATTAGCTTTCAAATCGAGAAGTCAATTTCTGGATACCAAAGTAATTTATAATTTTCCTGACAGAAGTTAACTAATTCTTAAAATATAATATTTTATATATGAAAGTTATTTTCGCTGCAGGATTATCTGTTATTCGAAGAAAGGAACCGATGACTCAGCTGCTTTAATCGATTTTTTCCTTGTTTGTGATAAATATTATTAGAATATCTTTTATTGCTCTTTTTTATTAAACATCCTAAATCTCCAAGAGTAGATTTTTTAACTTTTTGTTTTATAGTAACATTGTTCATTCCATATTTAGAGATTTGTATATATATGACGAACATTTTTTTACTTTTGTAAAATATTCGGTTAAGTTATAAGATTCTCAATTAAAAATTCTCTCTTATTTCTAACGCTACGATGCTTGCACGAGTACGCGAAAATTTCATTTTGTTATATTGTCGTTAGATACGTACCTTTACACTTTTCAGGTGATTTCGTATTTCATGGTGTTTGTATATAATGAAGGCGAAAACTGGTGATATTTTTCTCAATGTGAATATTTTTCTCAGTGTTCGTACAATTGTATCCTATGAATTAATAAATTTACTGTCTTAAATTCTTTTATATAATTCTTTACTATTAACGTTACACACATAATTCCAGAAAAAATCCGCGACCGAAATTTCACGAAATAACCATACGAAGCGACTATTTCGGAGTATTGCGCATTTAAGCTTCTTGAAAACTTCCATCTATCTTTATAAAATATATAGTGCTAAAAGCGTGGATAAGTCAGATATCTATTATAGAACGAAACTTCCCACATTAGCAACTTCTGACGCTCCCGTTATAAAAACCGTGAGGAATAAATGACGTACAAGAGATTTTTCCTTTTTTTTATTTAATTTTATTCGTTTTTCGCGCGAAGACCTTTGCATAATACATAATATATTGCGTGGAGACCTGGTGCCGGGGAAAGTAACAGGAAGATGAAGGCGGAAAAGCATAACAAATTATCTGCGAGTTTATTCTCATTTTTAACCGTGAAGAGCGCGATAATCTTTTTGGGAGATTTTTTCCCGGAGCAAATTAAGCGCAAAGGTGTCGACGGGAGTTTACTCGAAAGTAACGAGAAAGAAAATAAACCAAGCCGTCCGTGGATTCCTGCCGGGCTTTCATACCGAATGAACGTTTCTTAACTAGGCCACGTGATTTTTCAGTTTCCATTGTTTTTCCCTTCGCCTCGCCCTCTTTTCTCTCCGCACTGCCACTACCTTCCGCCAGCCCCGCGTCCTTCTATTATCGAGCGCGGTTTGAGGGCGCAGGAATGAGTGAGTCGGGAGGAAAGGGGTTCGATGTTAATTTCTCGCAGCTGCTTGACGGCGGAGAAGTTAGTAGTTTCGGTTTCAGTTTAGCAACTTACACAAAAAAAGACGGCGCGTTGTGCCTTTTTTCTCTTCTTCCGCCGCCGTCGCCACCCCGCTCTCTCGGCACGTAAAATAAAAGAATCTGCGGCGAAAGAAGCGGGGGCGCCATTTGTTGTCGGCCGTAACTATCGAATTCAGAAAGTGTACGCGCGCGCGCGCTACACTTCGGCTTCGTTTCACCCGCGCTCTCTCATTTGTTAACCTGCCGGGTTTTTCTTTTGTTCCACGACTTTTCTCCTTTCCTCTTTCGTTTCTCCGCTTTTTCCCTTCTTCTTTCCTTTTCCTCCTCCGTAGCGCTTGTAAAATACATCTTATCGTCGGCCGATATGAATTAATCTCTCGCAGGACGGCGAAGTAAATAAAATGGTCTATACAAAATAATACGTGCGCCGCCCGCGAAAGTGATTATTCGTCGTCACCGCCGATGTTACACTACGACACGTATTTATCGCGTTTTCACGCCTGCTCGGCCGAGTACAGCGAGTTCTTTAAGAAGCGTACGCGAGAAATTCAGTATAGCGATCTGTCGCGAGCGCGCGGGGCCGGCGAAAAGATGCTTTTTCTCTCGGCGACGAGATGGACGGCGCGGTAAAGAGGCGAAGGCAGAACGGGAGAGCGAAACGGGTGAGACAGAGGAAGAGGGGAGAATGCGTTCTCTACCTCGATTTTATGTACGCGAGTAGGCGGTTATACATTGCTCTCGAAGCACGCGAAGGCACGATAAGCATTTCGTTCGATAAAAACAAACATTGTCGAGGCACCAGGCGCCCTGCCTGCCTGCTTGCTTGCTCGCTCGCTCGCCTACCTGGCTGCCTGACTCCATCAGCAAAATGGATCCTTTCGAGATTCACTCACGCACGCTAGATACCGCGAATTCGGCGGAACAATCGCGCTTAACCGAATTCGAATACGAAAGACGGCGACGCTATATCCGACGTACAGCTCGATCTTCTTCGACGTCCCGTGTCGCTGTTTCCCTCCCTCTGACTTCCTTCGTTGTCTCTTTCTCTCTCCTACGGCTGTTTCCGTATACCTTCAAATGAGATAGTTGTATTATTCGAGATATATCGCGCCTGACAGATACGCGGCCGCAATGTCGCTGTCGCCTCGAATTTAACTTTTCACCGGCTGGCAAACTGGAACGAAACATGACGACTTGATATTTTACGGCAGCGCCATGGGATGTCCCGCTGTCAACCGGCACTTATTACCGATGTATCTCGAAAGGAGGAGACCATTTCTCTCTCTCTCTCTCTCTCTCTCTCTCTCTCCCGCGATAAATGCGCGATGTTTTGTCGCTTATACTTGGACACTTTTCTTCGCCGAGCATAAATCAGACACATGACGAACGTACAGAACATTAAGGAGAAAAAACTCGCTGCACATATTTGTCCAGACACATAAATGTGAATGTTGAATGTGTCGCTATTCCTTTTCTGGAGTTTCCTTGAATACTGGACATTTTTTCAATCATTTTTCATAAATTGTTCAATAATGGCCGATTTTTCTCGTTTTTGACGAATGTAGCTCCTGATACAGATTCTGAGCCCAGACCATTTCGACGTTCACAATGAAGCTATATTTCGCGATATTAAACTCCAATATGGCAAAAATGTACAATGAAACTTAATCTCTCGTCCGTCGACTCGAGTGGACTTCAAGCAGGGTTTAAATTCAACGTTCAATTACAGGTGTACGCCTCGAGATTGGTTATTCCGCTGAATTTATTAGAGCGCGAATAGCAGCAAACGAAATTTTTCCTAAGATGTATTCCGGATTATTTATAACCGAGGAATTCAGAGATAAAAAGACAATAGGCGGGAAACCGGGTATATTCAGAGTCTGGTGTTCATTTTATGCATAAAACGTGTAAAATATAAACAGCCTTACACGCGTGTGCGCGTTTTTGACGAGTCGTGTGTCAGCACATGTGCACTCACGCGCGCACGCGTTTAATGATCTGTCTGACTCGGTTCTAAAATCCGCATCAAGTTTTTTCCGTTCTACACACGACATCTAATATTTGCTGACACATATTTTTTTATAATTACGTTTATAATACATTCGTAGTACGCAAGTACGTACATATCACCATTTTAGCGAAAATAACGAACGCGCGCGCGCGCTACGCGGCAACAGTTTTACATTTACCATCTTTTCTCTTTCTCTCGGCGAGTATACGTGATTCCCAAAAGATCGCAGGAAAAGCTGAAGTTACAATCCGATTCGAAATTTTGATAATACTTTGACGTTCTTTTCGATGCTAAGAATAGTTTGCGCCTATTTAGTTGACCTATAAACTAATAAAAACCTATATGGGCGATATTACAATTGTTAATTTCTCTCTGGGCATTCTTTCTCTCTTTAATGCTAGAAATTTAATTTGCTACTTTTAAGCACCTATAAATGCCCATAATATTTTGGTTATTAACTTCATATGAGTATTCAAAACAATCTGCTAAAAACAGCGTACACGGGAATTTAAAATACCATCATGGTTAAAATAAGAGTAAATTATGTTATTAGAATTTAACTTAACTTAAATTATGTTATTAGAATTTAACGTTTGCGTTTGCATAAATCCCGCACACTAAAAATGCCGTATATCCCAAATAGGTAAGATATTTGAGGTCTGTTCAAAAAGTATCGCGAATTTTGTGTTTTTTCAAAAATTATTTATTTATTCATGAATATCTATTTTGTCTCCTTCAAAGTAATCCCCATCAGATATTATACACTTGTGCCAACGTTTTTTCCAATCCTCGAAGCACTTCAAAAAATCATTTTTTGTGATCTTGTTCAGCTCCTCCTTCGATGCCGTCTTTATCTCCTCAATCGTAGCGTAGCGTCGTCCTTTCATGTGCCTCTTCAGTTTCGGGAACAAGAAAAAGTCACAGGGGGCCAGGTCTGGGGAATACGGTGGCTGCGGCATCATTAGTGTGTTGTTTTTGGCCAAAAATTCGCGCACAAGCAACGATGTGTGAGCAGGGGCGTTGGTACGAATTTCGCGGCGACCCGTCTCATGCCCAAATCATTAGTAAAAATCGAATGGCACGAGCCAATCGATATGTTTAGGTCCTCAGCAACTTCTCTAACGGTGATTCGACGATTGGCCAATACTATTTTCTTCACTTCATCAATGTTTTCGTCTGTTGTTGACGTGCTCGGGCGTACGGCACGCTCTTCGTCGTTCACATTTTCTCGGCGTTCTGAGAACATTTTGTATCACCGATAAACGTTGTTTATCGGTGTCCAAAGTAGCTTCACCATATGCCACAGTCAACATTAGGAATGCGTCCGCGCACTTAATTTTGTTAGATTCTTTGATCCATTTTTTGGAATAGGCAAAAATCGAGGACGAGCCAAAACACGTCCAAGCAAAACAGCTGTCAAAGATAAACTGAATATTCAAAATGGCCAAACTTGTTGGCATAAGTGAGGGACATGAGTACCAACACAACGCCACAAAAAAATCGAATATACGTAACCCGCGGAAATTCAAAATTTGCGATACTTTTTGAACAGACCTCGTACAAGATATCAAGCTAAACAAAGAATACAAGAGCTAAACATTTGTATTTTTGCTATATCCCCTCTACATTTATGTACCGCAAAATAATTATTAAGCTTTTTACACTCCCTACAGTAACCATTTTAAGCAGATCATAATATATAATTGCGCTGCTTACCACATTGAGAAATCGATTCAATTTACGAGGATTTTGTTAATATTAATAATAAAAAATTGAAATCATAACACAATATCCACATAATATAAAAGTACACAACAGAGTTGTTGCGGGTAAATTACTCCCATTCTTTTTATTTTTTCCGACTTCTGGCATAAACCCCGGCGCAGCGTAAACACCAGACTTATTCTATATGAAGTTGGATTATATTTTCATAATACAGCACAACTATTTTGTTCATACAGTCAAAATATATTGTTAATTCAGTAACCATGTCTTGCTATGATAGCACGTTAACCTTGTTAATACACCAAATACTTTAATAATTGAACAAGAACTAATTTGTCCTTACAGTAAGGTATATTCATCGAATAACAATTAGTATTCTTAATCGTTCTGCTATTCATTTAGTGGCTGACAGATTTTGTCACACGTTGAAGAACGTTATAAGAGAACTCGTGAAAAATAGATCATATATACAAGGTGGACCATTTTAATCGACCCAGTCGAATATTTCGAAAACCAAACCCGGGAGAGAAAAATTTTTCTGACAAAAGTTGTTTGGTTGCGAGGGGACCATAAGGCTGTACCATTGGTTTGACCTTGAAGAATTATTTGAAAGTCATATGATGGTCACCTCAATTTTTTTAAATGGCATCCTCTATTTTTTATTACTCGAAAAGTACTCAATGAAGAAACATTTCATTATAGTGTTTTGGAAAGCTCTCGAGGTCAGCTACAAGAATATGTAATAAAAAATAGAGGATGCCGTTAAAAAAAAATTGAGGTGACCTTCATGTGACTTTCAAATAATTCTTCAAGGTCAAACCAATGTCTTATGGTCCCCTCGAAACCAAACAACTTTTGTCTGAAAAATTTTTCTCTCCCGGGCTTGGTTTTCGAAATATTCGACTGGGTCGATTAAAATGGCCCACCTTGTATATATATATATTAGATTACACAGAAATCTTTCCTCTCTTTTCCCCTTCCTTCCATCTGTAGATATTCGCAGAATAGAGTCAGCGCGCTCTCTCTCTCTTTTTCTCTCTCTCTCTCTCTCTCTCTCGCCTGTGTTCGAAATTCATGGTAGCCGGGCTTATCAGTTTTAAGCGGGTGATAATTGAATATCGGTTTTCGATATCTCATTATTTCACTACTTAAATAACTATTACGGTCCGAAAAACTCGTCTCTTTTCGTCGNCCCCCCCCCCCGCGGGTTTTCGAATTTAAGGATTCCCCGCGGTCGTGAGATCGTGCCAGATGGCGACGACGACGACGAATCGCATCGTCTTGTTCGAATATTCGGATTTTATCAACAAATTCGCCCCGCTTGGCGCGTTCGCATGCTCGGGATAATAACAGCTCCGCTTAACAACCTTTGTAAATGCCGGTTTGCTCGTACTGAAACTGCTCTAATCATATAATACACCCTTACGCCGTGCGCGCATTACGTAGTGATATTCATTGTGATAAAAAGCAACGCGACGGCCCGTATATTTGCAGTTTCTATTAAACTCACGACTCGGCGAGTTAAGTGCACAGCCGAAGGAACGGGGGTTTGTTCTAGAAATTGTTGTGCGATTTACGAGATCGGCGCGGCTCGTGCGATACGACGTGAATAACGACACGGATGCTAATCCTACAAGTATAAGACGATATCGGCGATGTAATAGTGAAGAGCGCCATTTTTGACAACTGAGCTGTACAGATTGTTCCGCAACTACAGTAACATAATTAATTGGTGTATTCTAAAAATTGCAAGTTAAAAATTCTCATATCAATATATTGTGGTCACCAGAAAGTTTCGGAGATATGAACGATTAAAATTGATCATCGATATCGTGTAGATTTCGCGCACTTAGCGTCCTAACACTGTGTGCATATTTGTGTGTACGTGTACGTGCATACCGATTGCTCATTTGTTATTGAAAGCTCAGTTGATATTGACTTTAAAAGCTCAGCTTATTTTGTTTTGTGTATACTACGGATCTTGAGTAGCTTGAGGAATCTGTAATGAAGAGGATGTTTGGTAAGTTTGTGCTCGTCCCGTATTTTCGAACTGATTTTTCTAACATGTATTTACAACGCTGGTATTATAAAGAGAGAAAAAAATTCACATGTACTTCCCAATTTCTACTCACCAAGCTAATTTGCAATCGCATTCAAGATCCAATACGAAGAATTATATAAATTATATAAAATTATATAATAAAAATTATATAATAAATGTACTCTTTAAATTTCTTTTGTTGAAAAACAGAATGCCAGTCGATTTACTAGAATTTTCATATACAAGATGTCCAAACCGTTCTCGGTTCTTGTGATATGCAGATAAAACGGATGGAATCTGAGCAAAGTAAAAATTCAGCAGAAAAGTCATGTATTCCATTTTGCAAAATTCGCAATAATTAGCGAGAAATTAATTATTTTGTTTGAGCTAATGAACAAACGAGAAAGGGTAAACCCGGGTAGAGAAGGGTATAAAGAAAATATTTTTACTTACTCTTAAAGATCTCCTAACAACGATGAGTATCAACTAATAGTGAGAGACGTATTTCTTTTCGGCGCACAGCCTTGTCAGTATCGCATGCTGCTTGCTACGTTAGAAATCAATCGATACTCATCGTTGCTGGGAGATCTTCAGAAGTAAACCATTTTTCTTTATACCATTTCCGATCTACCTTTTACCGTGCGTTTATTACTCAGACAAAACAATTAATTCCTTACTAATTATTGCGAATTTTGCAAAATGGTATATGATTCATTTGCTCAGTTTCACTCGTTCTAATTGCAGACCACGGGAACTGAGAAAGGGAGTCACATTCCTTCGTATAACATTACTTTTATATTCGTTTCCAATGTGAGTGTTACATTCTAGGAAATTCAAAGAGCATAAAATGGTTTTTTCTAACGAAGCGTAACAATTCAGGCACAAATTTAATTATGGTAATGCGATGTAAATTCGCAACCGGTAACGAATTTAGCATCCAGGTCACTATTCTATCTTTCATTTATACACGCAGTTCAATTCTATTTATTCATGTTTACTACCGTTTCTCTCAGAAAACGGACGTTTCTTCACGATTGCCCAAATAAGCTCTATTTGAGTCGATGCGAAATTCGCGCTGCTGCAATTCTGATATTCGGGATCGCATTCGCCTTGCGAGAATAATTTTTCAATTACAAATGCAATTAAATGACTTTAAATTTTTATTCTCGCTGAACAATCTGAAAATTTTTCAAGTTTCTGCATAGTCGTTACTGTTGAAATCGTGTTAGACTGAATTATGGGGTCCAAAACATATAGTACGCCTATAAATCAATATTCTGTTTCTTACGAATAAATAACAATTCTCTCTGTGTGATTCTTAATTCCATGAAAAATTAATTTTGTGAGTGTTGCCGAAGGAATACGAAATTCGACGATACCTCCCTTTTCTTTTTTATAGTACTAGTAGTGTCGCAAATAATACATATTAGAAAATCTGGTGGGAAATACGGAATATGCAAGAGACGGATATCCTTTTCATTACGGATTTCTTGGGTTCATTTGAGATCCATATTTTCTCAATGGAAAGAAAGAAGCGAGGGCACCTGTAATTTCTCAATAATTAACGATGCGAAATGAGGGGCTCCCGATGAATTAATCTCCGTAAGAGGAAACGGATAACGACGTCGTATTCAGTTTTTAGTAGAATTTGTCTCAATAGAATTTTAAAGCGATACTCGATATCACAGGAGAACATGCGATATATGAAAATTTCACATGGAAAAATCGGTCCCCGTCTGTTGAAGCGAGGAGAAACCGTGAGTCGAAAAAGCGCGCGGCGAGAAGTGTTCGACCGCGAGTCGTGAGGGTCGAGCGTGAGTTTCGCGATGTATCGCGTTTATTACAGCACGTGGATTCCTAAAATAAACGATCTCCGACCAACGGACGGAACGCCCGGAGGAGAATACCGGAGGCACAATGTCATCGTTATTCGCGACCCATGTGACAGGGGAACGCCTTCTTTCCTCCCTAACGTACGTACTTGCGCGCATACCTACGTACTGATGTGCATATATCTACGTCGCCGCGGAGACGTACGCGATCGCGCGAATTTCGAATGCGAGCCAGAAACGCCAGTCCGAAGAGGGATTCCAATCAGACCGACCCGAATCCGCTAGCTGGCTGCGTTGGCGCTCGTTCCTTTTCTTTCAATTTTAGCATACGCCCATCTCCTCCGCGCATCGCCAGTTGCTCTCGGAGACGACCGACTCGGTTCTCTCGCGCCTGGCCGTCCGCCAATTTCTCGTTCCCGTTTCACCATGGAGAGTTTCTTCATTCCGCGTCGCATCCACGTCGTGTGTGTTTATATATATGTGTGTGTGCGCATAGTGTGTTGTCCACCGCTGTACTTGGCGTCGACGTGCCAATCTCGCCTATGAATTCGTGCAATGGCCGCGTATTGGATATTGTCGCGCTCAATCTACCGGCTGTCCGTTCTCTTATTCATCCGCGCGCATACGTCTCGCGGAAGACGGAAACCGGAGCTGTATTCGAATGAATATTAAGACGGATGTCCTGGACTCTTCGCAATTAACGTACGCGTCGGGCGGGAAAGTAAATCTTGAATTTAAATAACGAGGAACAAATGTCGGGGAATTGTATCGCGGAATTTAGCGCGTAAAGTTAAAATCCGCCTGTTCAAGGCTTGAAAAAACACACGATTCGTCTCGCAACTTGATATCGGTATTAATTAGGCGACAAGGACGCGCTGTTATTAAATTCGATTTGTGTTATTCAAGCTAAATATTAATTTCACTTCAAGTGAGATGCTGACTAATAGAGTTTATATTTATTACGATATTATTATTATACGGGATACTTGATCATTTGCGTGTTTATTAATTTTACTTGCTGTCTGTCAATTAAGATGGTTGTTAAGATGGTCCGTAAATTCATTTTCTTAGGAATCTTCACAAATTTTAACAGCATATTAATCGAAACATGATTTACACGCATGTAAACTTGAAGAAAAATTGGTCCCACCGAAGCTGAGATAATTGAAGTCAAAGTTAGCACTATTTATATGTAACACAAGCATGAAAACGGTTTCCAACATCGTGTTATTTATTCTAACGACCAAACTGTTCTTATTGTTTTAATAAAAAATAAAAAGACAATGAGAGATATTTGCAGAGATATTATACAAAAGTTGTGATTGTTGACCGTTTAATTTTCCACAAATTGATATATAAAATACATAATTTTTGATAACGGTATATGCCTTTTAAGATTGCTAATCTGTAAAAATTTGACAAATATTGTATGCGCTATATCTCCCTTTATGCTTCTTTTAAAAATAGGATGCATAAATAACCTTAAAGGTTTATAATCAATGTGTAAAAATGCAAAAAAACCCGACGCTACGATCATTGATATACGCATCTCTCTCGGTACATATGATAAATTCACAAATAAATACACAAGTAGTCCCAACCTAAAGTATTAAGAGGTTGCATTGAAAACCGCTGTTTTTTTATTTTTTCAGCATTTATTTCAATAACAAAATATATGAATACATCAATCAAAGTATTTGCCCTCGGAAGCTATGACTTTTTCCCACTTTTCTGGCAGAAGTTTAATTCCGCGACGAAAGAACTGTCTGTCTTTTGAGCCAATCCATTCAGGAACTCAATTTTCGACTTTTTCGTAATTATGGTGTGGTAGTGTATATCTTCTCCAGAGCGTGTTGCATCGATCGGAACAGATGGTAATCGCTTGGGGCCAAGTCCGGAGAATACACTGGGTGCGGGAGAACCTTCCATTCGAGCTCCATCAGTGTTTGTTTCACAGCTATAGCAACATGAGGTCGAGCGTTGTCATAGAGAAGAATCACTTTTCAGCGATTTGATGCAATTGATGGTCGTTTTTGTATGAAATTATCATTCAAACGCTCCAAATGTTATCGATAACGTTCGGCGGTGACTGTTTCGTTTGGTTTCAACAGCTCATAATGTACGACATCTTCCATATCCCACCAAATAGAGAGCATTGCTTTGTGACTGCGGATGTTTCGCTTTGGAGTCAATGTTGATGATTGGCCAGGATCAACCCATAATTTTTTGCATTTCGGATTGTCGTAATAGATCTATTTTTCATCGCCGGTCACGATACGCTACAAGAAATTCTTGTTTTATGCCTTGCAAGCAAAAAAATCGAGATGTTTAAACGATTGGCAATGGCATTTTCTTAGATACTTTTTTTTTCATTTTTCTTCATTTTTCTCAGAAAATAGCGAGCAAATCTACATCTGCAATGTCCTCAAATAATAATAATAATCATAAAGCAATCGATAATATACTATATTTTATTAATAATAGCAGCTCTTAATTGGGGTCTAAAATGATCCTGGATGATCGGTTACGTAAAAAAAATAAGATGACCACTTCCATGTTAAAAAAAATCGGTTTTGTTGCTGTAGAGATATGATGTAGCTTGTACACGTTCGCATTCTCTCCGATTCAACCGATTTTTAGGACTGATTTCGTTTCCACGCAACAATGACGCAATCGCACGCACGCGCGGTACGTACGCGTGTAAATGTACAATCACCGGTGTCTGCGTATACGTGCGAGTTCACCTAGATTTCGCATTTGTCTGGGAACGTTCGAAACAGCACGAGTCCTAACGCGGTCGAGACGGCTATTATATCCCGATGTAAGGTGAAGACAAATCGCCGACGCGAAAGCGAAATTACAGTTCCTGTTACGAGTGCGACCGAAGTCCTCTCATTGGTGCCCGTGTAATTCCTCGCGCTCGTGTACGTTGCACACATACTCTTTACGTGTACAAGTCGCGAGATCCGACTGGTGATTTCAGAGGACGTTTCGCAAAATCGCCGCATTTATTGTCGAAAAAAAAAATAATTACAGATTATTTTTGACCGACGATCGAGAAGAATTCGATCGAAACATAATTAATTAACTCGCGTTGATTTGTTGAGCATTATCGATGAATCCAAAACATGGAAACAGAAGTATTGCAGTAACGTACATTTTATTTTACTAGATAAATTCTACAAAACAAAGTGATTTTAAACATTGATGCACATGCACTGTGAGTGAATGTTTGTATTTGTAAAGTGTGTATGTTCAAGAATGTTCCATATAATCCTTTTCGTTTAATTTTAATATTAAATGAAAAACAGAACAAATATTTGGAAAATGTGCATAGATTTCCCAATAAAAATCCATAACTGTTTTTAAAAATCTTACTAGATCTTAACTGAATCTCAAATAATTTTCTACAGTAAAAAAAATTGCTATGTCCAAGTATATCTGCTAAAGTGCATCAGAGTAATTTATTTTATTCGAATTAAGTATATATTACTTGAATCTAGCACTTTTTTTCTTTCAGTGTGCTTCTTTCAGTATGTTTTTTCTCAAACGATTCTGAAAAATACGAAATAATGCAAATCTCGTTTTCTTCCCCAACGTTTTTTTAAAAATTTTTCTTGTGATGTTTTTCATTTTATAATCTTCTTGGGGTCTAAAATGACTTATAATTTTCTTGGATGTTTTTCATTTTATAATCATTAAAAATAATTTTGTAAAATTTATATTAAATCCTATATTAATAGAATTTAAAATAAAATGTACGTTACCACAATACTTCTGTTTCCATGTTTCGGATAAAAATAGAGTTTCTGATTGGTGTCGTAGTAGGAATAACCTACCTTTGGACATATTTGTTGAAGTTCTAATCGGAATCTATGCAATATATGGAGAAATCTTGTTAAATATTTACATTTGTTACGAATCATTGTTTGAGAAATACGTTATCATTCGTCGCTCGTAGAGTTGTTCGCAAGTTTACACTTGTATTGTAGTTGCGTGTTATTAGCTTAGAGCGAAAAAATCTATCGTCAATTTATCAAGTAAAATTGAAAATGTGGTTTTGCAATTTCGGCTGCTACAAATTTTTATGAAAAGTTGTCATGAAAAATTAAACGTCACCGGATCAGTATTTTTATTTTTATTTTTATCCGACGAGATCTTTCTATTTTCTTTTTAATACCCAAATTAATTACCGTCGACAAGCAACAAACAATAAAAAAAAAAAATCTCTTTTACACAAATCTGTAAAACATATTACGTCATATCATATTACTCAAATTCCATACATCGTTACGATGGTGCCAGTTAATGGGTCAGGGGTCGGAATAACCAGTCGTATCTGAGTCCGGATCCAACATAAATAAGGATAAATTGTATAGCGTTGGGTACCGGGAAGTTATTCTCAGCGTAAACAGAGGTAAATTACCGTTATAAAATTTCCGCTTCTAATCGCGGCAAGTCGCAGTTCTTAACCCGCGGGATTATCGGAAGGAAGTAAGTGGAACAAACGCCGTCCAAAAAACGGTATAAAAGAAGACGGCGTTAAGCATTACGAAGTAAATAAGATTTATTGAGTGGAAGCGGCGCGAATAGCTCCGATGAACGCTCTTATAAATATCCCGTTAGAATCGATACTGTTCTTCGATTTAATCGTCCCGTTTGTGCATAATTCATTGTATATAATTTCAGCCAAATTTAGCAGAAATACATCGTGAGCCGATTGTATTCTGTCTTCTTATGCTTATTTTAACAAAACACATCGTTTATAACGAAAGCTATACGTACTCATACATTCAAAAAGTTGGCATGTGAAAACATTTTCTTCCGATTGTTGGAAATACTATGCAATTGTACAGTTGGACAAAGTTAATTGTTCGGAAGCTGAGATTTACAATTAAAGTTGGTATTTTTTTACATGTGCTCTTTGAGAGGTTAACATTTTTTAATTTTAATTTTTAATTTTTATTCCTATTTTGTACTTCTTATTTTTAATTTCTATTTTTAATTTTGATTTTTATGTTCTGCTGAGCTTTATTTATTTATTTATTTATTTATTTATTTATTTATTTAGAGAGAGAGAGAGAGAAAGAGAGGGGGGGGGGTAGGGCGGGAAAGAAAGAGGGGATTTCAGTGGAAAACTAGAATGATATTTAAAAATAATGTATAGTTATATATACGATAATATAAAAATTTCAGATTTATAGATTGTTTCGTTTAAAAAATATACATTGGTGGAAGGTTTATAATTTATAGTGATATTCAAAGTATGTATTTATATATACACATACACTCATTTAAATATTTATATGCTTCTTTTAAGTATGTATCTCAGATGTCAGATAAATTGGTGTATGAATAAAATATATTAATAAGAAAAATAAAAAACAAATAATATTTTCAAATTGTCGTTTGAGAAAAATTTCGTTACGAAATAAGATAGAATTCCAATCTTTACGATATTATATCGGCAAATAATAATATGCCACATATTGTACGTCATCTGTTTCTCGAACATTTTCACAATACGAGCTGTTTCACATTCCGTTCGGTTGCGCGCTTAGTCACTCGGATGTTCCAGCCGATCAGTAATTTACGTGCCATCTGTGCTTAGCTCTCACATTAAGCATTGTGAGAATTAATAATGTTACACTAATTACTATTAATTATTATTAATACTGATATTCATATATATATATATATATATATATATATATATATATATATATATACGATTGGTATTCATTAGTAACTGTATATTGCTTATCTACCATTTGTCGATTAATACTACATTGATTGGTACCTATTAATAACATTACTTACCATAATATATGTACAGACTGTGTTCCGTAACTCGCGACGTCAAATTCAAAATTTCAATTTTAATTTCGGTTAATAAATACTAATAAATTCGAAAGCAAGCAATCATAATTATCAGCTTTATTAAACAAATATACGCTATACGCAGTATCGAAAAGAGAAAGAAGAAATGTTTACCTGGTTTGTGAATATAATTAGAAAAAGATATCCGTTCAATGCCGTTTTCACAATCACAGTCAAGTCAAGTTTGGGTCGCAAGTTTGAATCACTGATTGCAAACAACAAACTACGACGTTAGAAGCGAGAAGACGTGAATGTTCTTTTTATGATATTTTTCGATGCCCTCGAAATAAATTAGTTCCTTCATATGCCACCATATTTGCTGGGCAGTATGGATTAGCAAGATATATTGGAAACTATCCTTCTTGATACATTCCATTAGAAAAGGAACGTATAATTTAATTTACATCTGCCCCACATTCGTAAGTAAAAATAACCTTATGAAAGTCGAGCTGGCATTTGTTTTTATTAATCCATGAATTCATGAGAGAGAGAGAGAGAGAGAGAGAGAGAGAGAGAGAGAGAGAACGTGTGTGCGTGCGTACATGCGTTTTCTATGTTTTTCAACGATTCTTACTACCAAACAAACAAAAAATGTACAGATATTTAGTTGTACTTCCAATTTATTAGAGTTGTTAAGAAATAGATTAATTGTGTAAGCTCGCATGCCGTAAAAATGCGTGAATAAAGGTTATGGACACAAACAATTCAAATAGTCATGAGCGAGAAGACGAACTTATCAAGACGATCTTATTCCTTAAATCTTTTTACCCTTGTGCTCGTTTGATGACTGATCCGGTATTGTAATCAACGCAATAAACGATAATTGATTATACACAAGAAGAAAATCGACAAAAAAAGCTAAATATAGTCGCAGCTATTCTGATTTTTTGTTGAAATAGTAGTAGAACTAGTGTTATTACCGAAGACAATTTATTAGCTGGCTTAACTCAGACGTTGCAACGAGAAATATTCATCACTATAAAAAAATAACGTTTAGCTGAATGCGTTATATTATTGTAGTTGTGAAATATACATAACATTATAACAGAGTGGGTCATTTGATATGTTATTTGTTATTTGAAATATATGTCATTTGAAAAGACAGCTCAAAAAAATACATCAAACGATTTAATAAATATACATCAAAATATTTCAAACAAAAATATTTGGTTGTGGGGGAAGATATAACGTCGTGATCTTGAATTATCCTTAATTGGCTTTTTGCAAATTCATTTTAAAGTCCACTTCATTTTTTGAATGGAATTATATAGTTTTTTTTTTTTAACACAAATCGATTCCTCCGTTCATCTTTCATATAAAAGCAGTAGGGTAAGATCATTGAAAAGTAAATATCTCACTTTATGTTTTACTATTATAGATAGAGTTACGATGGACCTTATCTTTGTAAAATTAAAAATCATACGAACAACTTTAATTATAATGACCATTCATATATAACGCCAAGTGTACACTATTAGTAAATATATACACAGCAAGATATTTAGAGATAGGGCTGTTATTCTTTTTACTAGCACTTACTAGCACTTACTAGCATTAACCTTTAAATGCATAGTGTTGCAAATTTGCAACATATTTATTTTTCCACATGTAAAATACTCATCCTCAGGATGAGTTCATAACGCTTCATAGTTGCATATTTGCAATAATCTGCTTTAAATATACAGTTCAAAGTTATGCTACAAAATGTCTTTTGTGCACAATGTTGCATTTTTGCAAGTACGAAAAATTTTGAAAATAAAGATAATTTTTTTACTTAGATTTTTTAAAATATTTTTATCATTTTCTGGGACTATCTATGAACCTAAAAAAAAATAATTCAATAATAAAAAAAAATTCATGCATTTAAGGGTTAATATGCTCTTTTAATTTCAGCTGATAAATTTTTATTCGTAATGAATACATTTCATATGCAACAGTTTACTATTAGCGACAAGCAAAACGGTTGATTTTTCAGCTAAATACGAATTGGCTGTCGAGAGATTTATCTGTAATAGTTTTATATTTTTTCTTTTTACGAGTAAAATAGATTCTTTGAATTGTGCATGCCATAAGACCAACTATTTACTTGGACTTATAATGCGAGATCGAAAAGATTGGCGCGATTCCTCGCTTCGATTTGGTATAGCCATAACGGGGCAATACAGATACCTTTAACGTGAACACGCTCTCACAGAGGCTGATAGGGCTCGGCCACTATTCCCTCGTGCTTACCATTGCCCAGCAGTCCGACACTTCAGATCGAAGCTCGGAGGATTTGCCGCTAGTCCGCCGGTGTCAGGCGCAGATCTCAGAATCGCGATATCGATCAGAGGATGTCGGAGGTCGTTACCGGTCAGTCTCTAGAGACGTCCGCGCATAGATTTTCCTCCCCGGTCTACGGCAGGCGGAATATGGATCTCGTGGCATCGTGAGAGAGATCCCCGGAAACGAATAAATGTGTTCATCCGTCGACGTTGGTCAGCATGCTGGCGCCAGCGTCCCGTGACCGATCTCAACTTCCTTAGTCAAGTAGACGTCGCCATTAGCTATTGCCGCAACATCGCGGAAGACGACGCTCACAAAGAGAGCCCATTCGTTGTCGATCCACTCGCAAAGTGAACGAACTTATTATTGTCAACGATGATGACGATCTATAATCAGACGGGGGGAGGAGGAGGTGGAATTATTATACAGTTGATTTACAGAAACAGCTCGACTTTCGCAGTTGTACGTAGGTTGTTTGATAAGTTTCGACCCCGAACATGAAAATGGCATTACTGGTCGGAAACTGTTGTAAGGTGTGAAAGCTGTATTTTTTTAATAGCAGCCAAATTTTCAGCCGTATGCGACACTTGGTTTTGTTTTGACAGTCAGTTGTAATATACGTGTCGGTATATTTTTCAACAATGGAAAAAGTCGAATATCGTTCCCTGATTAAATACTCGAATCTAAAAGAGAAACCCCCAACGGAACTCAAAACCGAATTGGATTCTGTTTGCGATGATTCAGATTTTTCGTTTTCAACGATTAAAGTTTGGATTGCCCAGTTTAAACGTGGCTGTACAAGTGAGATTGATGAAAGTTCGGGTCGTCTAAATATTGCAACGATTGAGGAAATGGTCGACAAAGTGCATCAAATCGTACTGGATGATCGAAGACTGAAGGTCAGAGAAATAGCAGATGTCGCAGGCATATTTTCTGAACGTGTGTTCAAAATATTACATGAAGATTTGGGTATGAGAAAACTGGCTGCGCGACGGCTGCCGCATTTTCTGACATTATACCAAAAATGCATTCGATACGACATTTCAAAGGAGTATTTGGATCGGTTCAAGCGAGATATAACAGATTTCTTGCGTCGATTCGTGACTGTTGACGAAATATGGATCCGTTACTACACACCCGAGAGCAAAGAACAGTCAAAACAGAGGATTTCGCTAGAAAAACCTGTCTCCGAAGAAGGCGAGACATTCCATTCGGCCGAAAAGGTTACGACGACTGTTTTGTGAGATAGCTATGGTATATTGCTCATTAATTATCTTCAGAAAGGAAAACCATCACTGGCGAATATCATGCATCATTATTGGAACGTTTGAAAGAAGAAATCGCGAAGAAACGTATTCGAAGAAGAAAAAAGGATAAATATATCGAATAGAGAACTTATCCCCGATAACCTTGATCTTGACATATATATATATATTGTAGAAGTCAGCTTCCTGACTAACCTTCAGAAAGTTTTAGCCGTCACTCGTTGTTTATTAAAAAAAAAAGTTTCGTTCATAAAACGTAGTTTTCTGACACTGTGTACATCCAATAAGTAAATACGTAGTGTGCCATATAACTGTGTGCCAATCAATTGGATAATTTCAAGACAATTTCCCACATTTCCAACATATATTTACACGAATTTATCAATATGACATATTATTTTGTAACAATTTTGTACGATGTACAAGTACAGGTGACCTTAGGGGAAGGATTATGAACATTGAAATTTGCGAGCAGTACCGAGTTAAACCTATTCTTGTGTTGTAATATAGGAATAGAACGCAACCGGCGAATTTCTTTCTGTTTGCAGGAAAAACGAAAGAACGCGATGAATTAATGTTCATTCGTGGATTACGTATGGTTCTTGGCACAATGTATGGTCAGTCACAAAAAGGTTATATCACTATTTTTTTATAAATTTGGGAACGTACTTCATGTTCAAGAAGAGAATTTTTTCAATAATTCTCAGGAGATACATTTATTGAATACAAGATGCGTTACAAAATTAAAAAAAAAAGTGTTGCAACCTTTTTGTGATTGACCATACATACGTGCGATTGTAATACGTAGATACAACATCTTGACTGTGCGTTATCCTACTATTTCATTGCATGTACTTTTTCATTATAATAACAGAAAGAATCGATTATGATAACAAATTTCTTTCGTTATTATAATGAATTCGTATCAAAAATAATGGTTCTGTTACAACAGCTAATGTAGAAAAACATGATTTTGTTCCAACAGCTCATTAAGTTTCTAAAAATAAATTCAGTCAGCAAAATCGTTCCATTCTCATGACAAAGCTGTTTTTATTCTAATTACGAATAATTCGCTAATTTGCTTATGCTAACTAAATTTTATCGCTGTCGAATATGCAATAATAACGACGGTTTCGCTACACCAGTAAAATTATTTTTCTCTGTTTGCGGATCGGTTCTTACACTCTTCATATTCATTTTATATTCAATTCCATATGATGTAATATATATTAACTTATCAAGATAAAATTCTAAGAAGAAGAATATTCCGAAATGTCTTATGAAGACGCTGAAAAATGTTCTATGAGAAGTTGTTACGTCATATAATGAACCATAATACTATTTCAATTAAACAGAGGGGTCCCCTCTCTGTCGAATTACTTACATCTGTTTAAAAAAGTAAAAGTTACTTCAAATTTTTGAAGGGTTCTTTCAAGTTGGTACAGTCCAGAAATTACTGCTTCCTTCGGGTAGAGGAATTAGAACAGCTGAAATTGTAACAGACAATGCGAAATTCTACACACCGAAATGAGACATTCTTTCGATGAAGTCCTTCGTCAGCTCCAACATCATTAGCTTCTATATAAATTTGCCACTGTACTTGAGGTCGGCACCGGGCATGTACGAAGTTCTGCGGCGCGAGAAACGCGCTCACGGGCGATATTTACAGACGCGCGCGCGTGCACGATCGCGTTAGCGGAACGTTACTTTAGCCGGCGCGATCCGAAACATGCCTCGAGACAAATAAAAGAGGCAGTAACTTTTAGATCCTCTTAAAACGATCCAACTTTCGGATTCCGCTCAGCCTCGGCGGGAGCTCTCGCCGCTTACGTAGCGCCGCGCTCGCTCACGACGCGCCACGCTCTACGAAGACGGTCGCGAGAGCCACCGCGGAAAGAGTCAGCGGAAAATCGCTCCGCAGGGCCATTGCCTCGGAACCGCTCCTCCACGGCCGACCTTCTATCCTCGGAGAGGAAGAGAGAGGATGGGACCCTCCTTGCGCCCACGTATACGTTACTACCGTGCGAGCGAGCAAGTAGGCGAGTAGAAGAGCGGACGTGTGCGTGGACACACGGTGAATAATAAATAGAGGAGCCGGCGATAAAGCTTCGCGACGCGTTATTACTATATTACACGTGAGGGGATTTCTCGCGCGTATACGTGTCTCTCTCTCGCGGCGAGTGTGAGAGCGAGAGCACGGCGTCAATATGGATCACGCGAACTCGCGTGCGAGATCCACTCTCTTTCGCCTCTCTTCGTCGACCCGCGCCGCCTGTCGGCTCGCTTGTCTGTCCTTTACTCGCCCCACTCGGTTCCCTTCCGCCGGCTGTTCCCCTCCGCTCTCTCTCTCTCACCTCTCCACCTTATTTGTGGCCGTTTCCTTACGACGCCCTGGGCAGCGAACTCCGACGTGCGCCTATACCCACCTCTCCGTGGAGTAGCGAGGGAACTATTCCGAATCCGGATCGGTTTACGTTCGAACAAGCTCGCCGGAAAGTAGACGGGAAGAGAGAGATCGGCCACGATAGCGTATATATATATCGATATCTCGTAAGAGCGCATATCTCTACTACGGCATTACTATGGTAACGGCCACTTACCGGCGATATAAATGTCTCCTGTCGTTTTCGAGTCCAGTTCTCCCCCGAGTTAATAATAATACGAATAACGATTGCAAGAGAGATACACGGGAAATCGCGCGACGTGACTGTATATATGAACATATATACATTCACACACGTGTACATACCTGTGATAGAGATAAGCGTGTCAATTGCAAACGAAAAAGAACGAGAGTAAAATAAAGATGACACTTTGTGCCACGTTGCATTTATCCACTCGGCATTGTAAAAATTGTCGTGGGAGTTTCGTTCCCGATACGGACGATGGTTCTTCGACTTGCAAATGCGAAGTGGATGATGCATAATTCGCGGGCTGCTCGTATCGTCAGGAACGCGTTCGATCCCAACGCTACTTCCAGTCCAGTCCTTGTCTGCGCTGAAAAAAGGCTCAAAGGGGGAGGCGTTCTCTCCTCGCTCAGCCATCCCGCCCTCTACACATTTCCATTCTTCTTCTCTCTCTCTCTCTCTCTCACTCTCATGCGCGTCAGTTCTCCCATGCTATGTGTTACTCTTAATCTGGCGACTGTGGCATTTTAATTTCCACCTGACTCGGCTTGCATATATTATTTTCATAATTCAGGCCAAGCTTCCCACCGCAACGCGTCCACCACGGTTTCGTTTCCTCGGCCACTTGGAGCGTAGACCGAGTCACCCTGGCGCCACAGATGAGTGGTTTTAGCCTGAGGGTGGGCAGCAAAGAGAAGAGGGAAGAGGGAGAGAAAAACTTTATATACGTCGCGCACGAATTACGCCTGCCGGTTAGAAGTCGCGGATATTTCGTCGCCATGTCGGCGACATTTCTTTTTCGATGGCGACTTCGCCGCTTTCCTCACAATTTGCTTTATATTTGCCATGTGGGAGCGTAAATAGACCGCGGTTTATCAGAACGACACACGTTTCTCCCGCTATTTACATCAGATTCCCGCGGTGTGCACAGGAATTTTTGTTTGCCATTGTGCCCAATGATCGGGCTTTTGTTAATTCTATTTTGCTCTCTCTCTCTCTCTCTCTCTCTCTCGATTTGACATGGAAGATAATGCGTTTTGCGCGTTATCCAATTTCGATTTCATTCGGGTTTATATCAAAATAAATGTTACGGGAAGATAATGCACCGGATTCGATCTGAATGTCGATAAAATTCCGACTAAGGCGATCACCGTGTTTATTCGAGAAAAGGATACAACAAACTATCATCGAAACAGCATTGGTTTATGGATGTCTCAAAGACTATTTGGCTTATCAGATATGTGATGTGTGTACATACTCAATAAGTAATGTCACTGCAGTCGCTTCAAGATTTTAGCGAAGAGATACGCAATATTTAACAGTATCAATTCTGGTAATAGTAATCTAATAGTATCAATTATTTCAATATCTCAGGAAACGCTTATCCGAGTCTTTTAGATATTATTCAAATATGTAATTATTTATTCTTATTGCTTGTTCATTCTTAAAACTATTCTGTATATAAAGGTATCAAGATTAAGTTAACAAAAAATAAATATTTTAAGAAATATTTACTTTTTATATCGGACAACAACAGATAAATAATAATGAATAATATATACTTGGAAAACATCAGCTTGATTGGATTAACGTGATATGTTTGAGTAAATTTTTGTGGAAAATTAAATGGAATTTCGGGTTATTTTAATTCAGTATTTTGGTAAACAACCTACAACCTTCTCCTTTCCCTCCCCCTTCCTCCAGAATATTTAATTGTAACATTTGTTAGAGTTTAATTATAGGGTATTTGGTAACGCAAGAATATTTAAGGGTCTCGTTATTATAACTGCACTAGTTATACTACTTAATTGATACATTTATACAATTTCGGACTTTGCGCTTGAGCATCTATTCATAGATCACACAGAATAAAAATAAAGACGTTCTTTTTATATAATCCTTTCCACAGAATAAAACTATTTTTAAAACATTGGAACAGCACTTCGTGTAAAAAATTACGTGTCTCTTAAACGTATTACTTTATTTTTAAGCGTTCTTTTAATGACATTGTTAGAAATTCTTTCATATCAAATAAGTTTTATTTAAAGCGAGAAATTCAAATATACATAATTGCGTGAAAAATTGATATGCTGTGATTTTATGGAGCGCGGACCTTGTTTTTGACTCATGTGCTACTTAGTATGCTAATTCAACAATTTTAAGTAGTTCTCATTTAAAAATTATTATTCGGGAGAAATGTTGACAAACGAAAAAAGTTCTTTTTTTAGTACCAAAAATCTCCCGGTGCACTCCATATACGGTTATTCTGGGACATTTTATATATTTAAAATTCTCTAAAATGCTCCCCTACATAAATCTATATCTTATTATGAGGTAAACATATTAATGAAAAATAGACTAGAAAAGTATTTTTTGAATGCTAAATATGGCGTATGAATGTTCCCAACAGTTCAGCTGAAAATTTTCAAGTTTATTACATGTCAAAAGTTTTCGAAACAACTCAATTGAAAGGTTTGCAAAATTATTTCGTATGAAACGTTTTTAAAATAAATCAATTGAAAAGTTCAACATTTATTGCATGTGAAACATTTCAGAAACAGTTGAACTAAAATGTTGGCAAAATCATTTCATGTGAAACGCTTCAGAAACAAGTGAAAGTTTTGGAAAATTATCTTCATGTGAAAAGTTTCAGAAACATTCATGTTGCAACATTTCATATGACATATTGCAAAATTCTTTCAGAAATATTGCACATGAAATGTGAAAGGTTGAAATGATTTTGAAACATTTCTGAAAGGTTCCTGCAACAATCAGTGTTATATGAGTCATGAACCGTTCTTCTTCTTTCCACATATTTTTGGTAATTAAGTCTTGTTTTCTTTTGTAGCATTTTCTTTCTTGTTTTGTTTCTTGCGTTTACCGCACTCTTATACTCATCGTTAAACCAGTCTTCATTCCTTCCGTTCTTCTTTTTACCTATCACTTCTTTGCTTGTTTCAGTTGTTATCTTACTAAGTTGCTTCCATTCCTGTTCTATATTTTCTGTTTGTGCTAACGAGTTTAGCTCGTTGTTCATTCTTTCATGGTATCGTATCCTTATCTTCGGGTCATATTTCAGTTTTTGTGTGTCCCACTTAATTCTCTTTTATTCTTCCTCTTTTTTCATATTAATTATTTTGGATCTGAATGTAACTCTTACCATAAAATGATCATAATCACCGTGCTCCTTTACATCTAATATTGATGTGGCATGTCGCTTGTCAATTAGCACGTGGTCTATCTGGTTAATTTGCTCGCTGTCTGGTATCTTCTATGTTCCTTTATGTTTTGATGTTGAAAGCTTACACTTTTAATCCATAGTCCGCTTCCAGTTGCGAGTTGACATAGTCTCGCTCCATCTTCGCTAGTTTCATTATATAGTGAGTATTTTCCTGCTATCACTTTTATGTATTTCTCTTTTCCTATTTTTACATTAAAATCCCCTGCTGTGATGTGTGTATCGTGTCGATTTGTTCTCTCACGTAGTCCCGTTAGTTTATTGTAGAATTCATCCTTATCTTCATCTGTGCTATCTTCAATGAGGATATGAGCAGGAATTATTGTGATTTTGTTGAATTTGGCTTTTACTCTCAATTTTACCACTCTTGCATTCACCAGTTCAAATTCCACTACTATTCTTCTTACTCTTTTATTAACTATGAATCCTACTCAGTGCAATTCTCTGTTGTTTTCTATTATCTATCTATATCTATTTTGTAGCTCATTAATTCATTTGCTATTTATTGCATTTTCTCGGCCTATTTCATTATTCCCACGTTCCACGTCGCTAGTTTCAAATCTGCGTCCTTTGGACGTTTCCTTGGTCGTAAGTTGTGTCCGTTTTGATTCCGAGGCAGTACAGAGCTTGGTTCCACAACATATAGTTTTTTTTACAGAAGTGGATTTGTTAACTCATCGCCCAACCTTCCCTAAAAGGGTTGAAAAGGTCCCCTATTCATTCTGACCCCTCAAGTTCCACTGGGGTTTTTCGTTACCCAAGCTTCGTTGAAGGTTGACAGTACCACCGCTACAAGGTGGAATAGGGAATTGAGAATGAAAGGTGTGACGCTTCATTTTCTTAGATCTGCAATTCGGTACACTTCATCCTCCTTTTGGCATCATATGAGTTATTTAAGAAATCTAACAACATGAGTCGCTAACGCGGCGCGAATGACAGTAATATAAAATTTGTTCAGCATGGAATATATTAAGAAGTTAACGTGATTCAATTTATGCTCGTATTTGTCATCATTATTTATACTTTGCAACATGTATCTGCTCCCGATGGTATTATGCGGCCAAATTTATTTAACGCGATGTTTTACGATTGCACAGCCGATAGGTTACAACGCCGATCGTAACGCGTGTCATTACGGTCGGCGCATTTATTTACGAATCGCGCCGACTACGTCCGGGGAATTACATGTATAACCTCGATTATTCGAACATCGTTTAACCCTGCAGCGACAACTCGATTACGCGATTATCGTGTGTACCAATTAGTTCGCATAATCGGGACTTCCGCTGTACAAAGTCAATAAAGAGTTGATTAAACGAACCGACTGGTATATTTGTCAAAGATCGCGCTTATTTATCGTAACATTGAAATCGCGCGACCTTCGACTGAATTCTCATGATATTAATCGAAATCATGCTCGTGACATTAATCATGAAATTAATGCGACATTCCAGAGGGGTTTTAAGATCGGCCCAATGCCAGGTCACTCTTGGTTGTCAAATTCCGATATTCGTGTAGTACTAGTAGCATTACTGGACTAACATTAAATTATAGCGTCTGATGATAGCTTGGCTTTGACTTAATAATGACATAAATAATAATAATAATAATAACCCAGCGATGGTATGTATTGGGTTGGCCAGTAATTCCATGCGGTTTTTTACCTGCAAATGAAAGATGATTTCTTTATAAAAAACAAAAACTTTGATTAACAATGTATTGATCATTGTGGTCCACTATCTTTTGTTATCTTTTGGACAGCTNTTTTTTTTTTTTTTTTTTTTTTTGGAAAACTGTTCCAAGTGCTGTTCGATGACTTCTTCGGAAACGAAGCGCTGACCATCTAAGGAATTCTGAAGGGAGCGAAAGGTGATAGTCCAAAAAGACAAGGTTTGGTGAGCATGAAAAATGCGGCAACCCGGCCTAGCCCAGTTTCAATAATTTTTTTGCCAGGTTTGCCAAGATGTGTGCGGCCCGGCGTTAATGGAAGACGATGTCCTTGTGATTCATTAATTCTGGACGCTTCTCGTGGATCGCTGAATTCAATTTATCTAGGTGACCACAGTACACATCCGAATTGATCGTTCTGTTCTTCAGAAAAAGCTCATAAAACACAATATCTTTCCACTAAATTGGGAGCACTGCTCGTGGTGAAACCCTGCCTTTGAAATGCTTTTCGGCGGTTTGCTGCGCTGCCCTCTCCCCGCACAATTTTTTACGCTCAACGTTGTTGTAGACAATCCATCTTTTATCGCCCGTTCGTTTAAAAAATGGATCGTTTTTCTCACGTTTTCTGAGAGAATTGCTGATGGCAATGCATGCGATTAGACGACCTTCATTCAGTTTGTGCGGAACTCAAATCTCGAGCCGGCTAACATAGCCAAGTTGATGCAGATGGTTTTTCATGTTTGATTTCTCGACATTTAGAAAACGTTTGAAATTTTCCGCGTCGTGTAGCGTGGATTGGTGTCGATTAAAACTTTCATTTTGTCGTTGTCGATCTTAACTGGTCGGTTCGAGCGTGATATGTCTCGAACAGAAAAATCTCCGAACCAAAATCTTTCAAAGGTACTTTTTGTAAAATAAAAATGCATAATATGCCGCAAATGCTCGTTTTGCTTATTCATTTTTCAAATGACGTCAGACACACAAGACACAACTAATTTTCTGTTTCTTTTTTTTAGTGTACGTTGAAATGTCAGCAATGTTGCAGCGACGATGATGCTTTAAGTTGACTCTTCATTCGTCTGTTTCACTTGTTCTTTTCAATCAAGTATTATTGTAACGCGTGACTATCCTACGAGGGTTGATCCAGAAATAAGGTTCCCATCAATTTTACAAATAGACAACATTGTTTATTCTCATAGAAATTTACATCGTTGGAAAGATGAAACTTTGCTCTATTTTTCTACATAATCGCCATCTTTTTCTACACATTTTTGTAGACGGTGCTCTAATTTCTGTATCCCAATGTCGTAGAACTCCGCCGCCAACCCGTTGAGGAAGCGTTTCACCTCTTCTTTGACTTCATCGTAGCTCCGGAAGCGTTGGCCACCCAAGTGTTCCTTTAACTTGGGGAACAAGTGATAATCACTAGGCGCGAGGTCCGGGCTGTAAGGTGGGTGGGGCATAACAGTCCACCCTAAGTGTGTCAAAAGTTCCTGGGTTTGACGGGAGACGTGAGGTCGTGCGTTGTCGTGAAGCAGCGTTACACCGGCTGTCAGTCGTCCTCACCGGCGGTTCTCGCCTGAGTTTTCTCAGTGTTGCACGGAGCGACGATGAAGTCAAAGAAGAGGTGAAACGCTTCCTCAACGGGTTGGCAGCGGATTTCTACGACATTGGGATACAGAAATTGGAGCACCGTCTACAAAAATGCGTAGAAAAAGATAGCGATTATGTAGAAAAATAGAGCAAAGTTTCATCTTTCCAACGATGTAAATTTCTATGAGAATAAACAAAGTTGTCTATTTGTAAAATTGATGGGAACCTTATTTCTGGATCAACCCTCGTATATAGATAGGCAGTCAATTATTTACCAGTCTTAGCAATGACTGACGGAACCTTTATAAACAATTAAACTGCCACGAGGTTGCTTTTATTATAACGTTTAGCTAGCCTATATGAAACGACGTATATAGTAGGTAAACATGAGCTCATACCTCAAGGTCATATCGAACGATTTATTCCAGCTAGCGTAGGGGTTTTACCCCTGACGAAAGGCAGTGCATGACATACGGGGTAAATAGCGTGAATAAGCCGCATGACGTGTAAGGTGACATGCAGGTCAACAGTTCGTAATGATTGATCCGCGCGCGACAGATCTATATCTCGGATTATAACGTGCTGGCATTTTTTGCTTGTTATCTCCTCTCCTGTTTCCTCTCTTTTTTCTCCTAATATAAAATGTAATACAACAACGAAGTTGCCAGACGCGAATACCAGAGTGAGGATTTATTGCACAACGAGAGACATTACATAATCGTCGCGAAAAACACGTCCATGTCATTCCTAATGACTTAACCCTCTCTTTCTTCGGTTTTGAAAATTAAAACGATATGAAGAAATGTAATAAACAGTGCTACGAATAAACTAGTAGTAGGGAAGATCATGTTAGCCGTGCACTTTGTTTGTGTATTTACTGAGAGAGGAACAATGGAATAGATGGAAACGCAATAGTAAAATATTTCTTTTAGAATAAATTTAAAAATACTTTGCCTTGAGTTTCATTAAAATCGGAGAAATATTGCAATTAAAAGAAAGAAAAATCTGATTTAAGAACAGTAAATTTTAGAGCGTCTTAAAGTTTCGTGTTAATATTCTCTCCATCGTGAATACACTTAAGTGACATTAATTAGAACGAAGATTTTTGCAGAGATTGTTGTATGATGTATTGTTTTATAAACGCAAATAATTTTTATTAATAAAATTATTGGAACATATGTCGTGTACATGGATGGACGAAATAAAATGGGCCATTATATACGGAGAAAAAGTTAGATTAAATTTTCCTGACAATGAGAGAATAAACAAAATGCGCTTTGGTTTATTCATTGATAGTTAAATTCAACTCTTTTTCTCCATGTACATAAATGTATTTATATACGTATATTATATACATATATATAAGCCAATTTATAAACCAATCCTATACGTCCATATATGTCGTATGTATATCGTTCATTCAATACATATATTGATAGATCGATATCCTGATTTTAAAAAATTACTCTCTCTCTCTCTCTCTCTCTCTCTCTCTCTCNTCTCTAATAACAAAAAATAATAATCATTACATTTTGTTTATCGAAAATATATTTTCGTACATTTTTTATAAGCAGAACGATAATAGTCAATTTCATTTATTTAAAAATTTGTAAAAAATAATTTTATACAAAAAGACATTTTTTATACAATAAAACATTTACTAATGGCTTGCGTTTTAAGTTGCATGCCAATTCATCCTGATGGCAAGGTATATCCCAATTCGATCTGCTCTACTGTATTAGAAAAACAAAAATAGAGGAACATCTTGTTGCATTTATTTGAGAGTGTTAAGAGAAAATTGTACGTAATATGATAGGAGAAAAGGTACAGTGATTGGTAGTTTTAGGATTTATTTATATTTTAAACTGTCTCTTAATACAAAATTGACACTTGTAGAATTCGTTTTTCTTGTGAAAATTATTTAAGATTTTACGCTACAAGAATATATAGTTATATTGGAAAAATAAAATATATTCTCAAAATAACATATCGAATTAGAATAACGAAAATCACAATAATTGGTATTTATGTTATAATAATTGGCATACTTGTTACAATGATTAGCACTCACTAAAAATATGTTAAATAAAGAAATATGTTGCAATTTAGAATTAATTAATGACCGAAATTCGATATTTAAGTTGCGTTGCTAAACGATTTATTAGATAAACGGCTACACATGTCGACACATACCAATATATCGTAGCATATAGCAGCCTCTGATTGCAAATCTAATAAGTTAACCAATACTGAAACTTAAACAATTGCTTTCGATAGCCTTTTCTCTCTTATCATCAACAGCTACACGTTCAATGATAGTCTATTTTGCGGTTTAATATGCCTATATACCACTGTACCCTGCCAATTATTATATCTTTTCCCCTACATGGGATAACGTCGACAAAGTAAATTCTCTCTTTATGCGAAAATATACCCTTGAAATTTCTTCTTGAATAAAATTCTATTCAAAAAATAAAATGACAGTCGTATCGAATTCATGTAATGTTTTACATTTATATAGAGTGAATGCTGGGCTCTAAATCTTTGAATGAATATTTTCACTTGTGAAAATATGATGTGCTTCGTAGAAATCAATTCACTATGATTCATCGAAATAATTCATTTACGAACGGACTAAAGATTCACTCTACACTGACAGAAATTCTATTAAATGTATAGTTATTGTTGGCGTCATCTGTTCGTTCATTTTCTTCTGATTTTAACCTAAAAAATAATATTAGTAATATACGTATAAGATTATTGTCACTAACAGTATGATAACGCTTACAAGAAAAATGGTTCTTCTGTCTATGATCCTTTCACTTATGCGCGATTATAGTTATAAATATCAAACAATTTTTTCTCAGTGTAAACTTAAGAAAAATATTCACTCTTAGATTTCCGAGTGGCAGTATTTCTACTTCCGGTTCGATTGAATTTTCACTCGTTTCGCTCGTTTCGATTTCACTCCAAGATTTCATCCCAAGAAATTTATAAAATAATTGCGCATGATCACTTGCGATTTTCGTCCTTGCAATCTTCCGCTTCCTTCGTTTTAACCGACACTTCGCCGTGTATTTTGTAGCCACGTGATTTTTAGCATTTGAACGATCATGTCTTTACCATTTGGACGTACAAAATTACGTAGACTTACTTTTAATACGCTCGAGGACCATTATCTACCCGTAGTTAAAGGCAATCTTTCTTTACGAAGAGAACGGCAAAGGTTATCGCGTGCATTTCATACAGAAGATCCGTAAAGACATTTCACTCCTCCCGCGGCTATACGTCGGCGTGATAAATGGACTTACGATCGACACTTTGCGATCGCGAGCATTATCATATTCGGATCGTATATCTCGCGGATTTCACGACAAGGACCTCATTTCCGCGGCTAGGAAATTCTAATGCGACCATATATATCCTTAATTTGATTCTGATATATTAGCGCCGGTATTTGTCACTTGCTATATGCGGATTCATCAGAATCGGTGAAGCTTGCATTAACGATCCACGCGCACACACACACACACACACACACACACACAAACGGGTGTTCTAAAAGCAGCACATTCTAATTGTTCGGATACTCTACACACATTCGGAAATAATACTCCTTTTTTTAACTTTAACATATTTGCAATAAACGATGGTTCAGAATATCGTTGCATTTTTAAGAATATTTTTTTCAGATGAACCCATACTCGTCTAGTAAAAACATGTTTTTTCCGAAGCTATTTGAATAGAAGCAAATATTGTTTTATTTGTTTTGGTGAAAATATTGTTTCACACTTGACGTTATTCCCTTAGCCGTGCTATCAGGTATTGTTGACTCATTTCGACAACTAGTGCCAAGCTTACCGGGATGAAAAGGTTAAGTTTTGTCCAGAGTTAAGACAAAAGATTATGCAGCAAATGCAATGTTCTCACATTTCAGACATTGAAATAATGATTTTTCTTCATTTCTTTAAATCTATGCTCTTTTGTTAGTCTTTACGTCGAGTTACGATCAATTATCTCTCTCTCTCTCTCTCTCTCTCTCTCTCTCTCTCTCTCTCTCTCTCTCTCTCTCTCTCTCTCTCTTTCTCTCCCTCTCTTTCTCGAAAATAAAAAAGAACCTTTATTTCAAAATTTTCGTTTCGTGTTCAACTATTGTAAGTTTTGAATATTTTGCGCTATTTTTAATATCTTTAAAACGGTGCGTTTTAAACAAGACCGTAAAGATAATTTGCTCGTAATTGCTTTATTATTCGAGTCTAACTCGCGAGATGTATACTGTGATCGATAGTTCCACGTGACGTAAAGGAAAGGAGAGAGGGATTCGTCGTTCTCACGTACTTTACACGTTACGGTATTTAATGCTATGATAAACAAATTATCTCGTACACGTATGATGGTTAAGATAGGTAATGCGATGAAGCCTATTATCGTAAAACGTCAAAGCGTTTAACATCTGCTTTGTGTTTATGCATGTTAACTGCGAGGGGATATACGCATACTACATTTTCCTTTCGATAGCACAAGTAAAAAAGAAAAATATAAAATCAACGAAAGCAAAAACAAGCGATGATACTAATATTCGCTGTGACATTAGCCGAATATCGATAATTTACATCTGCTTATTGTGTACGTGGTGCAAAGTGAAAATACCATTATACGACCTATTCGTGTTTTGAAGCAAATGTAATTGGATAAAGCTATAATTAAAGGAGACAACACGCATCGTAACAAGTTTCGAATATAGTTCCTCACAATTAGTTGTCGAAAAGCATATCTGGAAGATGAAATGACAAACGAATATACTATAGTGTACTATAGTGTTAAATACATTCATCTTGTATTTTTACGTGTTAAAAACATATATTCGGTTGTCGTTTCGTCTTCCAGATATACTTCTCGACAACTTGTGAAGAATTATATTCGAATATATATATATATATTATAATTATATATTAAAAATATTGTTACGAAACAGAAATAGCCCGAGCAATAGCAAAGCAAATTTGGCGAGTTTATCAAACAATCCATTCAGTCATACATTGCAGTCATACATTGCAAGAACGACAGACTGTTGTCTCACTACATTTGTTCACAGAGTGAAGAATTTTATAGATACTTTTGTTAAATGGTATACTTAACGTACGCAACTTTACAAAATATATCTTCTTTATTAATATTGGTAGTGTGCGTCTTTCTCTATACCGAATCAGCCAACGAATACGCGCTGTAACAAGACAAAGGCGCAAAAAGCGACGGCACCACCTACCGTATTACAGTTAGAGAAGAATAGAGTGCAATAAGACACTGGGAAGTGTCAGCTGTCGAAGAGTCTTCCGACATCCGCTCGCGAGCTCGCGATTACCAGCGTATGAAGTAACGATCAATCCGTCACCCGAGGACGCCTCGATTATGACTACACGGCGCTGATATCGCATGGATTTTCGCGACGATCGATGCCGTCGCACCGGGATCGGTAATCACACGCATTTGTCACTTTCGAAAAATGCACTCGGTCCTTACCGATACGTCACACTTTGTATTTTCTTCCTCATCGCTGCGTGTAATATCTACGTGATTTCCTTGCAGCTTCCCCCTCTCCCACCCTCTCTCTTTCTATATGTATGTGTCTAGTTTGAAACGTTCATTTCCTTCTTGTTAGTTCAATGTTAGTCGCATTCTTCTATTCACGCCGACGCGAGTGCACGTGAGCGCAGAAAACGCGCGAAGGCCATGCGACGATCAACGAGGGAGCGAGAGAGGCAGAGAGGAAAGGAACGGGAGAAGTAGACGAGCGATGAAAAATAGCGGAATGTCAAGCGTAATTATCGGGACTCTCTAGCCGGGCCGTAGCGAGCGAGCGCAGACGGAGCGTTTGCAAATAGCTTGGATCGAAAAATCGCGTTAGGGGATCTTATTCCTTGATTGCGTGTAATTTATCGCGCTCGCCATGGCGGAGAGAGGTCTCTCTCACAGCCGCGCGCCGTGACACGTCGCGTCGATCTTGTTTTTCCACGTCGTCGTTCGAAATCGTTCGATATTTATCGACACACGTTCACGCGCGAGCTTCTTGCTGGAAAATAATGCAATTGCCGTTATTCGAACCGGCGCGATTGGAACCGAGCGATACGCATGTTTTATACGGCGAGAAATCGCACTATCCTGATTTCGCGAGCCGATTAAGCTCGATGTCTAACTTTTCACGCATCGTAGTCACACATTGTAGCCGAAGAATATCAATGAACAATATTAAATACGGCGTCTGAATCTCACCTGTTTAACGCAAAATTACTACTGATACCTCCCTCCGTACAAAACGTATCCGCTTAATTGTGGACAATGTGCAAACGTTCCCGTTGTATTTACCAAGTGTCACTCGCAATCTTCTTAAACAGCCCTCAATGATCTCGGAACGACATAAATAGATAATTTCCATGTATCGCGGCTAACAAGTGACATCAGGATCGTTTTGCGAAACTAGGGTAGTTTAGTCATTTTATCTTTAACAGATCTTGCACGTTTTCGCAAATAGATTGAAAACTTAGTGCGCAACGGGGCACATCCGATATTGTTCCATTGAAATTGTACGTAGAGATTCGTATTCATATTCGCGAGATGTGCCAGTCCGATTTCTAGATTTTATTTCTCTTGCAGATCGCGTATATAACGTTACCCCTCTCGATCCGAGAATCAAACATCGTGTTTTATGCTAAATGTTGGATACGCGAACATGGATCGAGCTCTTTTCCGCGGCGGGATGAAAATTAAATCGGATGCTCAAATATTCTCAGTTTGTCTTTTTTTACCCTCAAGCGTTCTTAGAATTCTCTGTTTTCCAAGTTTAAATACGTATTTTCATCAGTAACGAAAGAATGTTCGATAATCTGCGACAGTTGAAATGAAAAGAATTCACGTAATGTAACATAATACACGTTTCATGCTCTGTCTTTGAAGCTAAATGTTTGCCTAACGTATTTACCATTTTACTTATTTTCCGTGCGACCGACTATAAATGTACTCAAATATTCTACATAAAGGTTTGCACGATCGCTGCTGATTTTTATTCTTTCTTCTTGTTTAACATATTTATGTTGCTTCGTAAATATTAGGTGAGAAAAGAATTCCACAGGTTTAATACTTATCTCCCTATATTTATAGTTGTGTATATTTGAGCGGAAAATTGCCAACTCTTTACTTGCGTTCGGATCGATAGCGCGCGCAAAAGAGTGAATATATTAATAATGCGTTGTTGCTATTCATTCGGTACTACGATATATTTGCTGCAGTATTTAATGTTGACGGAACTTTCGTGCTATTTATGTTGTACATATATATAAATATAGATAACGATAACAACAACAACAATAACAACAGTTCACAATTCTTGACATCAAAATTAGAATAACAGACATTTTTCCGTTATTGTAGTATACGCGGGAAAATAAATTCCACCGAAACGTGTTTATATGTGAATAGAAATAAAATATATATGACGTATAATTTTATTCGGATCGTCGAATCTCTTGTAATTCTATGAATAACAGAAACATACAAATAATATAGCTATAACAGAAATACACAAAATTTCTGGAAATTATTATTATTAATACTTTATAAGCCTGTGTAAAAAATTATTTTCATTTTTGAGATTCTGAAACAGCGTGTTCCTTTTATATTTCTCGACTTGACTATGAAAACGCACAGTGCTTTATTAACGAAGCTTTGCGTGCGAAAACAATGAATTGTCAGCGACGCTCAATGTATTAACTTATCTTCTTCTCTCTTCTTTTTTCAACTTTCTTTCATTGTACTGGTGCGAAAAGTACATCTTTTTAAATTCCATTTTAAGGAAATATCCAATGAGATATCCAAGCTCTTTGAAGATGAAATAAAATATTTGATTTAAGAGAAATGTATATATATATATACATTTCTCTTAAATAAAATATTCTATTATATATATCATTATAGTCATTGTTGACTGATCTTGATCGATAAGAACCTTTGAAATTGCGTAATACTCGTTTTTGACTTCGTTTGATGAATACAACAAACCTGTTGCTGCGTCAACCTAATACATTATTAACGATATCTTTGCCAAAAACAATGCACTGTCAGCGCCACTCCTCGTGCATACGTCTTTTCCTTCTTTGTTCTATCTCTCTCTCCCCCTCCCTCTCCCTCTCTCTCCCGTAAATTTTAGAATGTCGCGGCGGAATGAAGGATCACATAGATAAACCAGATACCCGTGGCGCTTTTACGGATAGACCGGAACTCTCTCGTTGTGCGATCCCCTCCCCCCTCCCCCCCCACCTTTATTCCTGTGTCTTACTTTGCATTCCGCGCGACGCAGCGGCCGCAACGTGTACGTGTTTACATGTGCACGCAATGTCGTGCGACGCGGCGCGACGTGTACCCGGGAAAACAAGGCGATTCGTGACAGCGCGATGGTGCAGAAGTGCATGAGGTTCGCGTCGTCATTCCTTGTCCTCTCGTTCCTTGGCTTTTTTCCACCGACCATCCCCGCTTTCGCCCCGTCTCTTATTTCTTTTCTGCTCCGTCTTTCCCCCCCCCCCCCCTCCTCCTGCGCGGGATGTCTCACGTATGCATGGGCACACGATCGTCCTTTCTTCTACCCACTATATGATCCCGTAAGTTGACGATATAGGCAATCGTTCTGCGCGGATATCCATGAATAACGTTTCGTCCCCCTTCCCCTCCCTTTAGCGGAACGAGTCCACAAAATGCTCTTATCTTATTCTATTTGAGGGTTCAATTTGAGGTTCATCATACTAAACTCGTATTAGGCTAGTATTGGGAATTAAGGATTGCGAATTAGAATTCAGAATTTAATGACGAAGTAAGTAACCTCGATCTTGACTCATGTTATGCTGGTTGATCAAATTCCAATCTTCAATAGTCTGATACGCGATTTTGACGTGAACATTCTTCTAGTTAGAACAGGTTAGAATAGGACAGACATCTTTTGGGCCTACCTCATAGTGGTGGACGAATCGTCCATTGATGTACAGCGGTCGTATATGATCGGTTACGCTAATGCTTATGTGCGCCCGTTCGCGAAAACATCTTGCGACACGCGACTCACCGATTCGTTCCGCGCGAGCATGAACGCTGTAAAACATGCAATTAAACGTATAAACAAAAAGGTGCGCTCCTTAAACAACGCGAAGGAATTTGCCCTCTGAATGAATGAGAGCTGCGTTGCACCACGCGTACGCGCGAGTGTGAACGACTTATACTGATATTAACCTTAGCTTCGCATTCGTGGGTCAAACTGACTCAAACAAGAAATTACGATCTTTTAATTAAATCTTGAATGATGGCACATATACACATATAAATGTAGAATTTTCTTAAAATATGCCAGAGTTTATACTTCTTTCTCTGTAGAAACGATATACTAGTTTCTCTTATGTCTTAAATTATCCATTAACGGGGGGAGTCTAGTGCATTCAGAAACAGGGAAATTTTAGGAATATTTTTGAGGAAACTACAACTCCGATCGAATTGAAATTTTAGAGGCACTTTTATAGACATTTAATTAAGAAATAGACATTTAATTAGGAAATTTTTTCAAAAGATTTCATAAAGATTTGGCCGAGCTATGCGCCGCATCATACGAGATGTGTGTTATTTTATTTTCCCATTGATATTGTTACGTTCATTTTAGTGGTCTGAAACATAAATATGAGGTATATTACTATTTATTATTAATGTATCTTTAGCGTGAACCTCATTCCGAGTAAAAATTGTAAAATTTCCTAAAAAAAACTTGTTTGAAAAAATAGGTTCGATTTTTCGTCATATTTTCGACACATTTTTTCACAAAAAAATTGTTTATTGTTAAATATTTATTGGTTTTATAGGCTCGCTCGAAAAATATTACAGTTGTTTTGAATTATCTATAAGCTGAAACTGGTCCGATTATAAGTTTTTGAGTTCTGATATCGATGGACTTCAAAAATATAGTTTCGAGAAAAACACGTTTAAAGTTTCGGGTAAAATTTTTTCATATGTACAATATGTTTCTAACTAATTTGATATTCTTGGTCCATACAGAAGACCTTCCGCTTTCTCAAAAAAGTCATGTTCCTCTTCTACCTTGTTTCGCCCGGCAATACGAGCTTCTTTTGTAGCTTCAGCATTCTTGATCTCCGCTCGCGCATATCTAATATTTAATGTTTTCACGGTTAGTCGTGAATATAATATGCACTTTTAAGGTCTAATATAATACGTTAAATATTTCGATCATTTTCCGGTCTTCTTCAATAGCTAGTCTTAACTGAAATTTGGTAATTATCATTATTTGAATTTCCGTTGAAATTAATTATTGAATACGGAATCAGGAAACGACCAAAACGTTTAACATTTTGTTAACAACCGAAGGGAGATCAGAATTAAAAATTGTAATCAAAACTGAGAGGCTAGAAACTGGCTAAAAACTGATAATAATTATCTACAAACTGGTTAGAAACTGATGGATAATTATTTAGAAACCGGACAGTTTCACTGTCTAGTTATTATCGAAACCAGCGTCAATTAAACTGAGTAGAATCTACGTAGCATTATTGGACAAATATTGAACATAAATAACCAATATTACTGTGGCCACTTCGTTATTATATTCTGGCTTACTTTCTACTCGGATATTTATCCGGGTGCAGGTCCGGGATCGAACAATCGAAAGGTATACAAAGTTCTAAGATAAAGGTATCTTTCTGAAAAAAAAATTCAAAAACCTTTATCATGACACGTATTACCGTGAGTGAGCTTATGGATTACGCACGAATCGATGCGAAGGATAGACGGACGTCATTTTTGTACATGTCATGTCTCTTGGGAGTTACATTCGCCCGGATTGCACGACGTCAGTGTCGTGTAAAGAAGTCCGATGAATTCTCGCATATGATTCCGTATACGTATTCCTCTCTCTCTCTCTCTCTCTCTTTTGCGTGTGCGCGTGCTCGGATGCGCGGAAGCAACACCAGCGACGGACGACTGCGCATAAACAACAATAGTTCCTCGACAGTCACGTCGCCGTGTAAACTATGTCAACTATCCTCGTGACGTAATGTATGTAAACAACGCGTGCGCTACGTAAATAGTATAACGGTGATGGCTCTGCGGTTTTGTCGGGAACATTTTGCTTATTTCAGTGCGATTCTGCTTTTCTCTCTCTCATTATTATCTTAATGTAGGTTGCGCAAATATTATTACGCGGATATGAACGCAGGTACTTAATCGAATTGATTGAATGTCGCCACATTTTCGCTCGCGCTCGCTCTTCCTCTCGTCTGTGCTGAAAAAGGGGAGAGGGAGAGAGGGGAGAGAGAGAGAAAGCGTTGCATACAAATCAGCCTTTCCATAACGGTTGTGACCGTTGAAGTAAGACTTTTACCAGAAATCTTGTTTTCCCTTCATCGTTCAATGAATTTATTTTTCGTAATTCGCTACATTTAGCATATGCACAGTAAAACATTTCGTATATTTATATTAAAAGCAGTTTTATTTAAAACTTTCGACATGCAACAGAGCCATGTGTAAATTTCACCAATTGCCATTATGTTGCTTGAATATTTCGTGTTAAGTTTATTATATTCAGCAGTTGTAATATAGTTAAAATAACACATTATTATATTTAAATGTATAATTAACATAAAAATAATATAGTTTCGAAATGTAAATTCTAAGAAAAATATACAAAATGTACGCGTTATTTATGATATACATGTACTAATTTTACTAAGGAAATATAATATGTGTATTATTAGTGACATTTTATGTGTTGAAATTTACAAAACAAGTTATGTTAATTTTGATTTGTAACAGTCGCTATCTGTTAAATTATCGTGTTTTATATTTTAAATATGAAATAGAGATACATTGCTTTTCTTTATTCTTTGTTTGTGATAGCTTCTTCCAAAGAATATAAAAGTATCGTTTTGTTTGAGTTTCAGTTGTGATACGTTGTAAATATGTCAGTTTTATACCAAATTTGCTTGTACATACACACATACACAATATTGACAATTTGTTAATAACTTCATGTTCCATTTTTGAAAATAATATTTGTACTATTATTTGACATATTCACATTATGTTGTACAAAATCAAATAAACATTAAAATTAGACTAATAAAATGTGTTAAATTTAACACAATATTCCGTATTATGTAGATATTCTGATAGCTTGTTCGTCCTCTTCTTTTTCTCTCTCGATAGTGTTATCGCTGAAAAGGAAAGAAAAAAAAACATAAATTGTCACGATTCATCATCTGAGCGTATTCTAAATCACACACCGGATTGGGTGTGGTTCTCTTGAAAATGTCAAATGGCACAGCTCGGCACAGCATCATTTCGAAAGAAAAGATAATCATTCTGGCAATTTGCACGAATGACACGTCAAACGGGATTGTGTCCCGTTTGACGTGTCATTCGTGCAAATTGCCAGAATGATTATCTTTTCTTTCGAAATGATACATACGATATCTCACCAGTCCGGACTTTGCATATTGTAGCGTACTTCGGTACATCGGGGGCACTCTACTTGATTGAATGTTAATCAAAGCGCTATTCCGAGATACTGATTTATAGTGCATAAGGTTCTTAATACGGCCCAAACTGGATATCTACGGAACAGCTCCTGCACATGACTCGAGGTTATAAATCATAGTTAGCGCGTCATGTGACGCGATAGTCCAGAATCAAGGAGAGACGCAGATGTGCAAATCTCGATGATACGTCAAACTATGCCCGTTCGCTGTTTCATCTTATTTAGCTGCGCATTTACGTAAGTTTCTACTTTCACGTCAGGCGCATTCGCCGTAATATATAATCCGCGAATTATTACGCATACACGATGGTAAAGCGTTGTCATTGCGTTATTATAAAGAAACAGAAACAGCGCGCAGCAGCGAAGCTTTTCAAGAGAAAAGTATCGGCATAATATTGAAATTAAAAAAGAAAAAACAAATTGCACGAATGTAGATTTCTAAAAATACATATAACGAGAGATGAAATTGAGATAAACGCTCCAGTAATTAATTAATTATCGTCCCTCTGTGCGATAAAGATGATATTGCTCGCCAATTACATATTCAAATACGACGATTACACACACAACACACTACTATAATAATTATTTATTTCTTTTATACATGTGGAGAAAATACAGTTTTCTTTCTCACATAAACTCTCTTCGATTTTATCATATTGATATTTTCGATTCGCGCGTACTCTATTATTATTTTATAATTGATACGTTCTCTAACTTATCCACCTCTTTCTTTCTCACACATACACATATATATGCACACACACGCACGCACATACACACACAATAAATGCGTTGAACTTTCCATCAGTTCTACATTAAATTTAAAAGTCAGGACGTCATATTTATTCTTGTGATGTATAACGGAAATGGGAGCCGAAGAAGGGAAACGTCAGACGTTTAACATAAGTTGGAGGATAAAAAGAAACATGGCACGAACTGTCTTTGTCTACTCGTTTTATCCGCCAAAGTTGAGCGCATTGTTACTCATTTATTTGTTCCATTTGTCACAATGACGTCGTAAAGATATCCAAAAGGTATAACGTCGTAAAAGATATGAGATCGTAATCCCTGAGATGTCATATTTGTGATGTCATATTTGTACAAAGCTTTTAGTTAACTTTCAGATGTTGGATATTCCGGTACGTGTTATTTCACAAACGCCGATTTTTCTTATGAGTTCTCCTTAGAACTAATTCGGAGTAAATCTTGCTCTTAGAAGAAAACGTCGCGAGAGATCGCTACTTAAGAACGAACTTCAACTTGAGATACTGTCAAAGCTTTCTGAAAGTTAACTGAAAAAGGTGGTCTCGTTTCTTCGTCTCCCGAAAGCATAATATACGAAAACCCCTTTCTCGATCGATCACCGATAAGTATGGGTGACCCAGCATTTCCATCGCGACAAAATTGACTCCAAGTTCACCAAAGAATCCATTATCAAGACGTAGTTCCGTCGGTCGTGGAACAGCACTGTCGTCGCGCGCAAGACGTTCGAAATTAGCGGGCGCCGTCACTTCTGCGTAATTGACGTAGCTCTGAGCGAGAGAGAGAGAGAGAGAGAGAGAGCGAGCCAAACGCGGGAGTAATTAGTCGTGCCCATCAGCAGTTTCCGGCCATTATGTATGGCCACGTGTCACGCTTCTCGCGAGCTCGTTCAGCGCGGCACGGATGAGCATATCGCCGCGGCGCAAAGAATACTATATATCGCCATGCAAGATCGATTATGTCGCCTACTGGACTGCTGTCGCGTCGTCGCGCCGCGCCGACTATATCGCGGAAATACGAGCGAAAGACGGACCACGTGGAGACGGCCTGACGCCGGTATAATGGAGAAGGAAAAGAAAGTTAATAAGAGGATAACACGGATCGAGGGAGAGGACGAAGAGAGAGGGGGAACGAAGAAAACAAAAGCTTACGGCGACAAAGATAAAGGAAGGTAGAGATACAGAGAAAAAGAGAGAGATAGAGTAGGAAAGACAGAGGCGGAGAAATACGCTGGAGACGCGCGGGCAGACTGGCAGGTAAAGAGAAAAGGAGGAGGGTTGGTCTCGGGGTTTCCGTCTTCTACGTCGGGTTAGGATAGGTTAAGGGAGAGCGGCACCGGTTGGTACCAACGCCAACGCGCGGGCACATCGACGCGAAGAGGGTTCTCTCACCTTATAGTCGCGTGACCCGATGATTCACCGAACTTCCCCCTTCTTCAGCACACCACTACCACCAGCAGCAGCAGCGCCGTCACCACCGCTACCACCACTAGCAGCACCATCGCCGCCACCCTTCCGCAGCTATCTTGCGCCGCGCTTTCCTCGTCGTCGAATGTCCTGGCCCTGCCCTGGTCTGGTTTGCCCTTCCTTCCTTCCTTCCTTCCTTCCTTCCTTCACATCGCGCGCGCTCACGATATCCCCGCGGGCCATTCACGATCGCTTTGCCTGCCGTCTCGTCTTTTCTCGTCACGTTTTTCCCCTCCATCGATTTTCTTACGTTCTTTCACGGGTACGCTTGGGGATCCATCGTCGTTGAAACTGTCCTGCCGGACGATGGGCCCCGGAGGATTTTATTACAGTACCTATTCCTCGCCACTCGTGCCGAGTGGGTACACGGGGACGTTTCCATGCGCGCGTTATCGTCGGAAGAGACGATGGCCCTTACTTGCAATTATTAAAGATCGATGAGACCGTACGTTCACGGCCCTTAACTGCCACAGGGAAGGTCCACCATTCATTGGTGCTGTAAGTCGCCACTTTCTCGCGAGAACACATTTTTATCGCGCGCGCGTTTCGATACTTATCGAAGTTCTCACGTCGTTTTTGCGACCGAAAGTAGTCGTAAGGGGCGAAGTTCGAAGCGATTTCAGCGGCATCGGTGCAACGAAATGTAACGAGCAAACGACTTGGCGCAATTCGACCGTCCGCTTGTGAATTAACAGTCCCCGAGGTTCGGGAATATTCAATCCTTTTTTGGATGCATTTAGTGTGTGTACGCTAAAAACGCTGTCAATTTTAACCGACCTAGGTAACCTAGATTTCTCGGGTATTGCCCAGGTAATCGAATATACGGTTAATCTCGGATTTTACAAATTATTGATTTTTCTAGCGATAATAAATAACAAAAAAATATATATTGCAAACTCGTAATTATTTATTACTATTTCCTGCCTTGTCAATGTAATATCCGCGAATATATTATGGATGTTCGGATATTCGAGGATCGCAATACTCGGATTATATGCTACACCATTTCGATTGATACAAATGTGTTTCGTGTTGTTCATACACGAGCTATTATAAAGCTAACACTGCTAACCAACTTTTGCTACTTGTGCTATTAATTTTAGCTAGTACAGTTATATGTCGCAGTATGAATGCATTTTATATCTCATAGCCAACTTTACACAATGACAAAAATGTTAGAATTAACCTCTGAGATTTAGCTGCTATTACTAAGTCATTGTTTATGTGTGAAATTTTTTTAAAATCTTTCCGGTAAACGCTCTTGAATCTCGGTCAAATTAATGTCTACCTAAGAAATGGACTGAAAATCTAATCTAAATCTAAATTCTAATCTAAATCTTATTATTCACTTACATAATTAAAAATCTTCTGTTTTTACTTATCGGTATTCACGAAAGTTATTCATATCTCAACGTGAAATATTTCAATCTTCAAAATGCAAGTGTATTGAATAAATTGGATAGAAAGAATCAAATCTCAGAAATATTTATATATATTCGATATATATATATTTTTTATGTTTAAAGATTAAACATTCGTATTTAAATACCAAAACAACAGGAATGTCCACATTTAGGTACATGTCCAAGCATAGATATTCTTAACTTTTTAATTTTTTACCTTTCTAATAAAAACGAATGATCAATCGAGTTAACCGAACCGAGTTAAATGAATTTAATTTGAAGATAGTATATGGCGAACTAATTTTACCCTGACTCGGTAAAATTTCCACATTTTTAGTCTCTCGTTTCGATCTTTTCTTCGTGTAAAAAAAGCTCTAAACTTATTTCTATGAGACGATCATAAAGCTGTTACAATGCATTATTTCTCTTTATCGTCTGATATACTTAGCCTTCTACTAGGGACAGAGTAGCTCGTATTGTGTGCAGCTTCATGGACCTTTTGGTTGAAAGAACGTTTATGGACAGTATTCATAGTCTGACCTCCTATATTTAAGATCGTCTTAAGTTCATCTTAAAAAAGAATCGTTTTATTAGTTACATAGAACCTTAAATTGAAGTTAAAACGACTTTAAATATAAGATCTAACTGCAAATATACAATATTATACATACAACTATTTTTTAACCTTTTATTGTTGATTAAATTTTTTCGTGGAAGTTTTTACGTCAGATTTTGGATTTGACTTGAATAATTTGATTCGATTTTAGTTTGAGCAACTAAAGTGAAATTCTGAGATTTGATTATTTCTATCCAATTTATTCAATATATTTGCATTTCGAAGATTGAAATATCTCACGTTGAGATACGAATAATTTTCATGAGTATCGATAAGTAAAAATAGAAAATTTTTAATCGTGTAAACGAATAACGAACTTAGATTTTTCAGTCTATTTCAGGTAGACGTTAATTCTGATCGAGATTCGAGCACGTTCATTGAAGGAATCTTTAAAAAATTTCACACGTAAACAATGACTTAGTAATAGCAGCTAAATCTCAGCATATTTTACGAATATACTTCGAATATTTTGGTCATTGTTAAAAGTTGGCTATAAGATATGAAATGCATTCATATTACGAGATATAATTTTACGCCCGCGTAACGAATACGAATGTTTAATCTTTAAACATAAATAAACAGATATAATTTTTAGCTAAAATTAATAGTACAAGTAGCAAAAGTTAATTAGCAGTACTAACTTTATAATAGCTCGTGTATAAACAGCACGAAACACGTTTATATCAATCGAAGTGGTGTAGCACCCTAAGATGATCGATTCACGACCCAAAAGTTCTCGGATTCAAATCCATCAGAGCTTAAGCATGTTTTTCCAAATACAATATAACAAATCGAACAAATGGCTAAATGTCAGACAAAATCAGCATGTATTAACACCTCGAGGATAGCTTTTCTAAAAAAAAAAAAAAGAAAAAAAATTCTAATCGGGAATGTGAATATGATTTTAATACCATCTAAGCAATCTAGTTAATATTTTTCGTTATAAAGCTTAAATTCAGGTAGCTAATAAATTTAGCACGATATTAGTTGTCCTTATTTAAAGGGCGAATCTCAACTGCCACAGCTACGTTTTATCTTCTACGACTAATTTTGCCTCCGAATGCGGGAACTTTGAAAACGGATAAAACGTTCGTTCATTTCGTGCTTAGGCAGGCACGGAATTCGGGGAATCTCACTAGAAGAGATCTCACGGCGAAACGGCCGATCCGCCTTTGCCAGCTTTGTGATTAGCGCGCGCGTATCCATTCACATAGATCCCCGGCCGTTAATGCATACGGCGAAACGGTAAATGTGACACCGAAGGATGTTACAAACGGCTCGGCGGTTCCGCGATAAATGTTCCGCCGGCGGATGATGCAGGACAAAGACACGGGGCTCTTTAACGTCGATGGAATACGAGGACAACCTGTACCGGTGTGTACCGAGGTTGTTACACGCGGGAGAACGAGGTGTACGTCGACGGTATAACCGCAATCGATGACGACGCCACGGACTCCATCAGCATACCGGTGGCCGCGCATATATATCGCCCCGCGGGCTCAATGAATCACGTAAATGTTGTTCCGTCGAGCGTGGAAATATCCTACGTCGTTATAGTCGACGTTAAATCTGTCGGAGGAAGGGGAAACTATTTGATCGTTCCGGTATAGTTCGCGCCTATAGTATCGCGCCCAAGTTCGGGCGTGAATCGGCCACGACTTTCGAGTTTCGCGGCCCGCTGCCGCTGACGGCCGACGGTGAGTAATTCCGACGGCGTGCTTTATTGTCGTGCCTCCTCCCATTTTTCCCACATTTCTTCCTTTCCTCCTTTTCTTTCCTGTTTCCTTTCTTCTCGCTATACGAGGACGTGGTCGTGCGGAAATTTCGCCGCGCCACGCTAATGAGATGCAAATACGCGCGCGGCTTGTTGCCGCGATTTACGTTTCATCCCCTACGTTGATAAAGAGTCGACAAATAACGGATCGAAGTGAAATTAAGGACGCAATAATGAGAATGGAATTCCCCGAGGCACGAAGAGCCGGGAAGCATGAATATTCCACGCGATATCGTCGTGTACATTTTCATTCACGCTGATCGGAGCGTATGAATAATCTAATGAAAGATAAAAAGAGGAGAAGGGGTTCGGGGTATGTTTAGAAATAGGAAAAGGATATTTCCGTCCGCGAGGGAAGAGAGATTACGTCGTGTCCGATCCCGACTTTCACGATTGCGTAAGCGACGTGGATATATTTTGCGCGAAATTGGAACGGCGTGAGATTAGCGGCGTGTGGCAGCTTTTCCGCGAGAGAGAGACGCGTCTCTGAAAATTTCACGCGCGCCGTAGCAACTTGTTGTAATTACATTAAATGAAACGTTGAACTCTCTGTCTTGAGAGAGAGAGAGAGAGCGAGAGGCGGACCGTTTGCGAATTCGCTGTGCACGACGGAGCTTCTCCAGCTGGAAACTAGAATTTTGTCTCCTTTTATTTTCGGAATATCGGAAGTGCCGAAGTGTCCGGTCCCGTACGATTTATCGGTTGATACCGTAAACTGCAATTTAACCGGATATTGATACGTCAGTAGAAACGATGGTACACAACAAAAGCCGCCGCGTATCGGAATGTTAATCTCACTCTCGAGCGAAACAAGCTCTCGCTCGCTCTAAATGAAACAACTTGCCGCAATGGGGAGTGACGGATCCCGCGAATTCCGCCGAGCTCTGCCGCTCGTTGTATTGTTTTTGCTTCGTGAATCGCGCGCGACTCTCGAACGATGCGCGCGGGCGCGACGGGCTATCGAGGAGGAAATTAATCATGCATATATCGACCCATCTTCGCGATACGATCGAGTGCAAGGACGAATTTCCGCGCGAACCTTCTTTCTTTCGCCAGCGAAAGAGAGAAAGAAAAATAGAAGCAGACAGAGCGAGAGAGGAATGAGAGATTTCTCCCGTTTCTCCACGGCTATTTCCCGCTCGGCTATCGTCGCGCAACATTCGATTTTTAATTTCACGGAAAGCGAGCGCGCACAGTTTAGTCGGAAAAGATTATTGTCGGCGAATAGTCGGTGCATCGTGCACACGTGCGTTCAATACCATGAAAATATGCATAAATAATGCCGGGGCACGGTCGGGCGTTCGCGCGGGCGCACGCCCTGTATACTTGTATTAAACCCAACGCGTCATTTACATCGGACAGAATTCACGCGGAACATTTATACAGTGGAATACCGCATAGCCGCGGGTTAGTTATCTGCAGTATAAATAATAATCTAGCGGCGCACGCGGCTTCTACATGTGTCGTGTTGGTATGCGCCTGTATAAGGGAGAAAGAGAGAGAGAGAAAGAGGGAGCGCGATGGAATCAAAATACTGCGTTTTTATGCCTTGAATAAACATTGATACGTGTCAAGCTTACTGATATGTGCTAAGCCAAATTGCTCTTTTCGCTCGGGTACTCAATATAACATAATAATTTAACACTAAAGAGAAAAGGCAACAGAGAATGAGGAAAAGAGAGGCAGAGGGAGGAAATTGCAGGTAAACGAGAGAGAGAGAGAAAGAGAGAGAGAATGCGTAAAAAACGCTGAATCCTGGAGTTTAAACAATTTCATTGTTTGCGAACTCTGTCGTATAAAACGTGTTTAGTAATTTTTTATTGCCCTCGAAACAGCACGTTGCACAATCCAACGGAGAAAAAAGCGATTATTTTCATAACAACTGCGGTTACGCCAGTTGTCATTACATACTGTGATATATCGGTGCATTGTTATTTAGCGAGTAATCTAGTTTACTAAAAGATTCAAATACCGTGTATCCTCGACAATGGATCCCTCGAAGTGAATTTTCATCGGGGTCACGTTACGTTTTATTCCATTCCGAATTATGCCGAGCGCGTCATATTTATCCGTGCATTTAATATTGCATTCAATTTCACACAACATGCATCGTCATCTTTTTCATCTTCTCTTTTTCTTTCTCGCGTAGGAGCGCTTACGGAAAACACATTCCCGGGGATTCACGAGTCCCAGGGATACGCGACCGGCGACGACGTGTTAATTAGAAACTAGTTTCTAGCGAACCGCGTGTGTCGTTGCGTTTGACGCGTAAACGAACAGTTTTCAACGATGCAGATCTCGTAACGCGACGCGACTGCATATCAACGAGAACGGCAAAGATATCGACGCGCTTACACATCCGCCCGCGCTTCCCCGCACTCGAACCTCTCTCTCTCTCTCTCTCTCTCTCTATTTATCTATCTATTTATCTATCTATCTATCTATCTCTCCTGCTGGTTTTTCTCCGTAGCCAACTTATATGGTCGAAGTTTGGTTTACAGGTCGGCAAAATTGAAAGAGGAATAAAACAAACACGCTGGTCGCTGCCTCGTGNTGGCGGAGGGGGGGGGGGGCTTTTTGTACGTAGTTGAATACGGCACGTCATTCGTGGCGCGCGCTTGCGCTGCACCCGCGCGCGCGCGCGGATCGCGATATCGGTTGCACAATGCTTCCGGGCGGACAAAAGCTCGCGACAAAGAAAGCGAACGCTGATAAGAGGTAACGGAGGCTGCCGGGCTCGGGGCCAGGTCTCTCTCCCGATTTCGGCTTGCAACGAGCGTAACCCATTTAAGCGTGATAAGGGAGGCCGTTGTCGCTCTCTCGTTACGACCGCAAGAAGCCTCTTCCGAGCGTTTCCACGCGTATCACCGCGTCTCGCAGCTTCTCCGCTTCCTGTTTCCCGAGGCGGATTTGCCGGTTCATTCGGTATTTTTTCCCCTGCTGCTTACGCCACCTCGAATGCTTTTTACCGGCGAAAGTTGTAGCCGCGGAGCGGAGAGACTGGAAACATGTATAATTTAGGCGAGTTCGGGTCTCGATGTTGCGGACGTACCAACATTATCTCCGTCTATATTCTCAACATTAGAATCGACGTGTCCCTTTAACCATATTATTTATTCGGTTGAAACGACTTGATCAAGCTACAAACACGATATTTTTATATTCGTTATTCGGACATAGTTGTCATAACTTGGCTATTTCTGACATAACAGTGAAGCAATTATGAGAGAATTGAAAAAAAAATTATATCATTAAATTATTGGGATTCTGAAACTATGATTTAAATATATCGTGAGGTTATACTGACAAGGAGAGGGCACGGTAAACGCCTCACCGATTTTGATCTCTTTGCACGTAGTTAACTTACATAAAAAATAAATAAACTTGTGTCCGAGCGCGTTTTGTCCAATGCGCCTTCTAAATAATAGTTTTTAATGTTTGAAATTACAAGCGTTCGGTAGAATACGTCAAGAATCTGACAAGAAGGAAGCCATCAAGCAGTGCTGTGTAGTACAACAGTCGGCAAGCGTAGGACTAATAATAAGTAATAGTAAGAAGAACACAAGATCGACGTTATGTCGTAACAATCTTTTTTTTATTTTTTCGTTTAATGTGTAGAAATAAATATTTGCCATATATTTTGGTACGCTTAAACATTTATATTATAATTAAGTGAAAAATTTCTAATATATTTATATAACATAAAGGTAAAATAAGTAAAGTAACTTGACAAAAATATTTTTATTTATATAACTTGACTTTCACATCTTTTGAAAATTTTCTATAATATTTCGAAGAATAAATACAAATAAATAGAAAGAGAGATAGTCATTGTAATACACAAAAAGATAAGTATACTACGTCGCACTGCATTCAGTAAAAAAATCAGCTTGTTAAATGTTTTGCGCTGCGCTGCCCGCAGTTTTGCAACTGTTTCTTTTTTTTCTAAATGATACTACCGGTTTATATTTTTCCAACATGTTTACTAAACGCTCGGTTGTTATTTTTTCAGTATATTTTGAATACACTAGACCGTAAACCTTAGTAAACATGTTAGTACAGCGTAAATTACTAAGTGTCATTCAGCAGAAAATCTTACAATAGTTGCAAAACGCAACGGAAAGCACTTATTAACTGCTTTTTCCGTTGAACGCAGCCATTCTGTTGGGCTCTTGACGTACACTACTGAACGCTTGAAACGTCAAACATTATAAATTACTATTTAGAAAGCGCATTGGACAAAACGCTCGAAATTAATTTTTTATGTAGATTCACCACGTGCAAGGAGATTAAATCCAGCGAAGCGCTTACTGTATCCTCTTTTTATAAGCAATTATATATATTATATACTCGATAAAAATGCAACATATTTTATTTATATATTTTTATTGATTTAAAATATATGATGAATTGAAATTTGCAGTTTTCGTAAAATTTTTGAAAATTATTAGTTATATATACGTAATAAATATATATATATATGATACATAATATTGCCTGATAGCATAGAATGGAGAACTAATTCAGCATTTTACATAGATTTCATAAAAAATTTCGATATATATTTTTCAATATTTCGTCTTTATCTTTTCAGTTCGCTTATAGTTCACTGAGAAAAAAATTTGTTTAATTTTAATAAATATATTTATTATAATTAGACTTACTTAATTTAAAGAAATATATATATAAATATAATAATATCACTTGGCGTGGAGATCGAATTCGGCGTGTACTAAAAATGGCACATTGAGAAAAAAGACTTGAAAATTTATTTGTAAAATATACCTTATATTCCACAAAAATATATTAATAATAATAATAATAAATATTGTATAATTCACAATTTTATATTTCACAATTTTAATTTATTTAAATACGAAATCAAGTTTTATTTCTAGCAAATAAATCAATTAATAAGAAAACTTAGATATATTTCACAGAAATATATATTCCGTCATCACAATCAAATTTTTTTCTCACCAATAAATATCGAAAAATATATCATAAAAAATATTTATTTCGTAAAATTTCAATTTCTTTTTCTCAATGTACACATGGCACGGAACGTTTTAAATAGTTTCTACTAAATAATTTGGTTACTGTATGAAATCTGGTTACTGTATGAATTTAGTTGAAACTATTTAACTAAATATTTGGTAATTGTTACCAAATCTTTCCTTCAGTGTATTAAATCTACGCTGAAAAGAGTATTTTGTAATAAACACTAAAATTTTATGAATATTATCCGATTACACATTTGATTTCTGCAACCAAATAATTTAGTTCTGAACACTAAATATACAACATATAGAATTACAGTATACAATAGCATATACGGTGTACGGAACTAAATTATTTGGTTGTAATAATCAAATATATTTGGTCGGTAAATATTCACTAAATTATAGTATTTATTATTAAGTCCTTTTTTCAGTGTATATAATTGAAATATTGTTTTTATTAATAATTCTATTTTTTTATTAATAATTTTAATGGCTGGCCATCGTCTAATATTTTAAGTTCGTACTGAGAGTATTCCCTCCCTACAAACTGTTAAAATTAAAGTTACGGTACATCTGCGTTTTCTACCTTATGTGGTCTATTTATCTATTATAATCGATTGGATAACACGATAAATTCAAATACTCGCAATATAGTCCCGATAATCTCTTTATTATTCGATAATATTTTTTTCCACTTTCATACTCAATCCACTTTTTTCTCGAGAATGTTTAGTTAAAAATGTACATCGGGAAAATAGGACGAAGTCGCATTAATTGAGGTTAAGAATTCGCTTCCGATAAGTGATGTGTACTCTCTTCTTCTTTCCCTCTCTCCCTTGAAATGAGAGCGAGAGGAAATTAGATGAAAACGTGTAACTCGATATTACGCGACTACTTTGGATAAATGAATTCGCGATTGTTTCCAGAAAGGAAAATAACCCGTTAGCCGAGAAGCTAAATTGGCGAGAAGCTGTGTGCGCTAATGCGAAACTATTGCGTCACGTCGTGAGGCGCTCGAACGGCGACACGGAAAATATGTCCCGAGAACGCGAGTGGGTGGGCGCGCGCCGGCTCTAGCGCGTAATTTCATAAAATTTCCTAAAGCGAGTAAACAAGGCAGAATTTACTTAGGTTCGTGAGGGTATACATTTTGCGATGATAACATCGAGTTTGTTTAACATTAATGCGAGTTCAGCGCGACGCTGTATGGCTGGTGCGTATGTTTCACGTAAATATCACAGACGTAAAAACGTGTCCACATGCGACACGCGTCTAAAAGAGATCGTTGTCACGAATTGAATGAATCCCGCTCGTGTGGTCTATGCGCTACTGACACGTTCTGCTATCCTCGTTACGTCACCGAGCACGCATTGTATAATTCCAATCGCCATGTTAATTACTCGCCGTTATTGTCGGAGTGATCTCTAACATTTTTCCGCCGTCTTCGAATTATTTTGGCGCTTCGGAAAATTTCATAGTTATACATCCATGTAGGAATTATATACATTCAGCTACTGCTATTGGAGATTGGTTAGGTGCCAATTCAGCTGAAAAATGGACTTCACGTTATGACAACAATGTCTTAAATGGGAGGTAATGTAAAGCCTGAATAGCTAGTGGTAATAGCAAATGAAAAGGATCCGAATTGGAGTTGCTAGTTTATCTCATTTCGATGTTTTTCACTTCATGTGATGTTAGAAGTGGATATCTGCAGATACAAACAAGTATTTCATATTCTGACCTTCCTCCCAAATATCGTCACAATATATTGTTGTATTAATAATTGTTGTGGTATTAATAATTGTTACACAGTGGTAATAATCATCGCTGGGCATCGGTATTGTCCCAATTTTGGGAATCAGTAATTTTGGAAAAATACCAAATAGAGGAGGTATTTCCAATGATCTTGACCTTTGTTAATAAGATCGTAGTAACAGTTAAAAGTTTTCAATTATCGTACATTGTTTATGTTAAAAATTTATTAGAAAAAGAAGTTTAAAAAATAACAAGTTATTAGTACTGCTAAAAGACATAATTTGTTGATTCCTGCGTATATGAAAAGGCGCGCAGGGGAAGGTCTCTTCCTTATAGGACTAATTTAACTTATCATTTTTATTATATTTTTTCATCAATTTGATACATATGTATACAGATATATTTTTGTACGTAGAATGTCAAGTAGAATTGATCGAAGTCAGTAAACATAAAGAAACCTTTAAAAAATATTTATTGTATTTTGCAAATGAATCGATGCATCAATGTGCAATAACTAATATTAATAATCGATTTTTCTTATTATTATGTAAATAAGTGTTAAGGTGGCGTTACAGAAAAATGTATATTTTACAGAATATTTTATATCTTGTAATTAAAAATATCAGAATAAAAAGTAAAATATCTCGAAAAATAATCATTGTATAGAGTGTTTCAAAGCCACGAGGACAAATTTTGCAAGGGCGTAGAACGGATCGAGGTGAACAAAAAAGTTGTTTATTTTGCAAATACACAAAATTAGGAAATCAACATTTTTTTTAATTATTTTAACATTAACATAAGTTAAAGTGAGTCTTCTAATAAAGTTATAAACTTTGACATGAAATAGTCAAAGTGATTAAAGCCAGATGTTTCTATTATGAATAATGTAAGTTAACGTAATTTTATTCATGTGTTAATATAACATGAGAAATGTAAGCAGCACTACATAGCGCAGTCGGTAATAATAAGTAGTATAAGGTAATAATGAGCGCAGGATCAGTAATAAATAATTATAGGAAAAACGCAAGATCGAGGCTATGCCGAGACAATCTATAACATGAAATAAAACATTTTCTTTATGAATGAAAATGTAAAAATCTGACATTTATTTTTTATACCATATGGATAAATATGTTTCAGCAATATTTTTTAAAAAGTTACTTTAACTACTCTTTTACATATTTTTTAACTATTCCTTGTGTTATTCTAATACCGTATTTTAAGTTGAAACAACATAAATGTAAAAATGTGTCAAATAATTATATCAAATAATTAACATTTTCAGTGTGTTAAGAAATAACATATGAATATATTATTTTAACACAAAATTTAGAATGGACTTTCTGAGACGTACGAAAAATGTGAAAATTGACGATTAATTTTTTACTGTACAATTAACCCTCCATATAATTCGTGGGTCATTCGGGGAACAGTAAAAATTTGAATTATCTGCAAAATGTGACTGAATTAGGGATGAGACCTGGAAATTCCATTTAAGGATATAGGTGATAAAGAGAGTCTATACTTGAATGAGTGGCGCTTTTCGTCAATTTACTGAGAAATTGTGAGCACGTAAAATCACAAGTATTCTTCAAACGACCCACGAATCACACGGCATTAGGGAAAAATAATATTACAATTTTCTTTTTTCTTTAAATATGAATGCTTTTTCTCATAATGTAACGTATTTATGAACGTAATTTATTTATTAATATAGGAATTGAATTTTTTTATTTTTTTAATTAGTATTATTTTACTTTGGATTTGCCATTAGCTTATTTATATTTTTAATTAATTATTATTATTTTACGTTTATTTTATTCAAAATAAAGAATTTTTTAATTAAATTAATTTATTATTTATTTCAAATACTGTTTTATTTCGATGCTCATTGAAAAGTGACCATTTTCATTTGTCAAAATAATTGTTTTTTTTTTAATGAGCATCGCTAAACCTTTTTTCTTTATACAGGACCATCCTTCAAGAATGTCATTCGACAGGAATTTTGTTTTCGTTCAACGCATTCAAAAGTTACGAATTTTTTTCTTCGAATAGAAAAATCTTATATATTTATCCGTGTTTCCTAAAAAAAAAGATTATAAACATTGAAAGTTGACCAACGTTTACAACCGAAAATAGAGACTTGAAATAATATCAAACCATTTTCTTTTGATTTTTTTTTTTTACTTATATATAGCGAGAGAAGTGGTTCTTTCCACAAATTACCTACGAATTATGCGGTATTAGCGAAAAACAACGAATCATACGGATGGTTAAATATTGATATGAATAAAAATTCAAATTATATGAATATTATAAATAGATTATAAATAAAGTAAAAATTCATTATATTTTCACAATAATATTAAACATTCTTTGCTATTTATTATTATTGAACATTATTAACCCTTTGCACTCGGATGTCCCCTCTCAGGGGACTTCAGAGTTTATTAGTGATTATAGAGGATGAGCTTATGCCGCGGCCATTTTTTGAAAACTCCATGTTTCTTTGCAGTTTTCTATTGAAATGGCACAAGAAAGCAAATCAAAATATGATATATATACTGAGATATATGGACAAAATGTCAGCCGGTATTACGTCGAAGCAGAACGTTTGTAGTGCATTCACAGCGGCTATACAACAAGCTGCACATTTTAAATGTTGGGGGAAGAAAACGGGACTGCATTGTCTGCTCACACAGAGAAATACCGGGTGGAAGACGACAAACAAATTACTTTTGTTCAACGTGTACCAACGAACCCGCGATGCACATCGGTGGCTATTTTACACGTTACCACACATTAGAAAATTATAAAACATAAAATTTGTATTTTTTTATCAGAAATGTGTTCCTTAATACCTAACGATTCATATAAACCAAGCTACATGAGAATCAATTATTTGATTCCGAAGATAAACTATTTAATATGACACGATTCCCGTTCGCGCGCCTTCCTAAGCAGATGCCGCCGAGTTGCTGGTAAATGGCTCTCGAGATGGCTCCGAGTGCAAAGGGTTAACAAATGTAGTATATATAATTCATGTGAAATAATTCATATGAAGTTAGTTTAAGATATAATTTACATTTCTTGATAGTGTATGTTAATAACACGCTAACATAAGTTAGATTAAATTAGTTCTATAGAAGATGGATAAAACCTCTCCCCCGTTCACACATATATAATATTTGTTAATATACTTGAGGAAATACGTGGACAGAGAATTAAAGACTTAGTTAACATGTATGTGAAACGAGAGGTTTGGTTAATATTTAAACGATCTCATAGAAATATAAAACTCACTATTTCAAAAAAGGCATCAATCCGTCTGTTCAAATCATGTACATCTTTAAATGAGAATTCTGCAAGATATTTCATGAAATAATAATATCGTGTGTTGTAGTGAGGAATATTTGCTCCTATGTCTCTTTACAATCTTTCTATATTTTGTATGTAAATTCCGGTTTCATGATTCACAAAATTATTGACGTAGTTCACCGTACTGTAATTTAATGTACATCATACACCGACTAAGACTAGTAATACTGAGCACATATACAAGAATATTTGATATATTTGATCGAAGAAATCAAAACAAGAGTAAGCTTCGTTACGCTCCATGTGGTATATATATATATATATATGTACATAGTATGCATCACGTATTTATTTCTTGGATATACACAGTGTTGTAAAAATATGCTTCATATATATTTAGAAAAATTCTCTTGTTAATGACTTTTAATAAACAATGCGCACACGGCTAAAACTCTGATGGTTTCTCAGGACAATAACCCCTATAATATATATCAAATTCTGCACTTTTGCAGTAATGGGGATCGTTATAGTTACAGTGTCGTGTCTTTCTTTCTAATTGCTATCATATCGGTATTTCAGCGATGTCAAATTGGTATTAATATCTAGCACAACGCTAATACTTTTAATCAAAATCAGTATTTCGCCTGTAGTTATTTCCTACTTGGACAGCCGGACTCTGTCATCAGCCAGCAGAAATGCTGAAAGTTTCCGAGCCCGCCTTCAGTTTCGCGCGTAATCGCTGCGTAAATACTGATAAGAAGCATAAGGTTGCTTAAGTTAGTCCACGTAAAAAAGAGATTCCTTTTGCGAGTCGCGTAAGCTCCTCTCACACCTTATGTCATGCCGCACGGAAATGTTCTCTCGTCGCTCGGATACGAGTGCAAAAATGCTTGATGGCCTTTTGATAAGTTCGGCCATTCACGCTCGCGCGCCAGTATACACGCAGGTATACACGTCTTTTTTCGCGTTCTTGTAATAGCGCAGTGGCAGAAAAGCGTCGCCACCGCTTCGCTGAGGTTGTCGGTATGTTCAACCCTTTAGCCACCATCTCGCAGTCTCTCGCGGGGGTATCTTTTTGCTATCATCGACGATGCTCTCCTCCCATCGTCCTCTTCCTTCCCCCCGGCTCTCGCCGGCCGTTGCTTGGAGCGATTTTAAGCGGTTTCCCCGCGGCGAAAATAACGCTTTCTCATTTCGTAGCTCGCTGCTGATGAAAGATAAGTCTCGATATTTCACGTTAAATCGAGGCGATCCATGCTCAGCGTAGTTTATTTATCTCCGATACGCGAGAAATCGATGACATCGATTGCCGAGGCGATTTCTCCGTGAATTCTTCGACCGCTCCATATCTCTGAGACCCGTTTCGACGATCGCAGCACTCTTCTCACATTCTTCCTCTCTTCTCTACTTCCCTCTCCACCCCCTCCCCTCTCTCTCTCTCTCTTTGATCTATTAAATTTTCCAGCGTGGCTCGATTATTCCGAGCGTCGACCTAGGTGACCGGATAAATGTTTAATACGAAACGTGATTGATACCAACGCCGAGTGTCGACAACCTGCGTCGCTGTCGTCAATATTTAATTGTCAATCGTATCGGATCGCAATAAATATATCGCTCTTCCACTAGTAGCAGGGGGATACATGCGAGAGAAAAATAATGTAGTTAGAAGTATAAATAAATAAACGATCGCATAATGCCCCTACTAGCTTTTAGGAGTATTCTATATTTTTTCCTTCTTTCTCTTCCTTCCTACCGGCGATGCGCACGGAGAGAAATTTCCTGAAAGATATTAGCATTTATAAATCGTAAACTATCATACCAGTGAGTGTTCCGGCTAGGAAATGCTTATGTGATGTGTTGAAAATATTTCAGGAAAGTATTGGAAATTGTATACCGTCTAGTTTGAAAAAATGTCTTAACTAGTAATAAAATATTGATATAATATATGGGACAATTTAGAAATATCTTAATGCTAATACAAAAATATAATAATACAAAAATAATAAATTTAGGTAAATTAGTTAATACTTTAACTAATTTAATAATTAAATTTAAGTTAAAGTTGAAATTAAAACTATTCGTAGCTTTTTTAACCGCTCCTTTTCTCCACATCGAAACATAAAATGAAATGAGACGTAAGTAAAATACAAGAACTTAAGTAGATATATTTTTACGCTTTTACATTTTGCCGAAAATAAATTAGGTTCCTGTAGGTTATACCAAGATTTTAAGATAGTTATGTATATTTTTATAATAAGAGTATATTAAGTTATCTACTTGAATTTATACCTGTAACTAATGAAAGCCATTTAATATTATATATAGGGCAGGCTCTGATATTTAAACCGCGCGGCGATTTACGCAGAAATCAGAAAAAATAAAAAGAGTGAAAATAATTTACCCCCAACCTTTCTTTATATACCTTTATGTTACGTTAATATTGTGTTATGATATCAGTTTTTTTATTAATATTGACAGTTATTAATATTGACGAAACCCTCGTGAATTGAGTCGATTTCTCAATGTAATAAGTAGCACAATCGTATATTATGACCTGCTTAAAATGATTACTGTAGGGATTATGAAAGACTTAATAATTATTTTGCAATACATAAATATAGAAGAATATTAAAAAATAGGATATAATAAAATTTACACACAAGTGCTTAGCTATTGTGTTCTTTGTTTAGCTTGATGTTTTGTATATCTCATCTGTTTGGGATTTATGCCGCAGTACAGACGCTCTGTCTGGGAAAGGAGGCACTTCAGGTCTTGTTTGTTAATAAATATTGCAAATATTATTATATTATTATTATATTAACGTCTGTAAGACAGAATTTTTATTTATGTTAAACATTTATAAATTATCTTTACTATTATCTTTCGTGTATTTATTTCTCATTCTTATGTCCTGACCAGCTTTTTACACACATTTATAAGTTCCTGGAAAAAAAGATCACATATAAAATTTGCCCATATATGACTATATATAATCATATATGTCCACAACGAAAAAATACTATTGTTTACAAATTATATGCAAATACAATCGAAGTAAATGCTTTTGACTACTTGTGCTTCTGACAGCACATGATATTCGGCATTTAATTGACATAATATTATTTTTTTGTATAGACAGTATGATCATATATGTAACCACATATATGGGTAAAATTTATATATGATTTTATATAATTATTAAGGGTATGCAAAAGTTTCCGCCGCCACCAATATACGTCGCTATATTCATCTAACCTGCCGGCTACCCGTATGGTTATTTCGTTCATGAAGCTAAATGTGGCAGTCGATAAAGTTCATGTACGTCACTATTTGTTATTTATGTTTAATTTAGGAAAAAGTGCAAATGAAGCATATGGTTCAATATGTCAGGTGTATGGCGATACGATTATTAGTGAGCAAACGTGTCGAGAATGGTTTGCCAGGTTTAAGAAAGGTGATCGAAGTTTGGAAGACAAACTACACGCTATTAGACCGAAGGAATTTGCAGATGAGGAGTTGGAATCGCTGTTGCAAGAGGATGCTACATATTCGAACACGCAACTATCGAAACGTTTAAAAGTAGATCAATCGACGGTAGTACGGCGTCTACAGACTTTGGGGAAGATCCAGAAGATTAGCAAATAGGTTCCGCATACTTTAACGCAGCATAATATTGGTCAACGATTAGGCATATGCATGTCGTTGCTGCAGCAGTTTTAACAGAAGATTTTCTTGTGGAAGGTGGTAACCGGCGATGAGAAATGAATCTATCACGACAATCCAGTACGTAAGCGATTCTGGGTCAACCCAGGCCAGCCATCAACATCCACTGTAAAACAAGATATCCACGGGAAAAAGGTGTTGTTATGTGTGTGGTGGGATATGCATGGAATGTTATACTTCGAATTGTTGAAACTTTCAGGATTTATATGTATGGACTGATTTACGTTTGTCATAATACATTCGATGTTATTGATTAACTTAAATAACACAGGCCGACAAAATTTGGCAAAAACATTTACCAGAAACCGGAGTATACTATCCCGAAGGTTTTTAACACGCTGAATTCAAATCTGGCCTCAGAAATGCTCGTTTGGCTCAGGTTTCCGAAATATTATAACCTAAATGTGCAAAAAACGCGATTTTAGCCTATATTTGAGGTCATGCAGCATGGAGAAAACTTTCTTTTTCAAAAAACTGTTCAAAGTATCTCAAAGTATAGGTCTCAATCTTTCAAATGCCGTTGAGTTTGCTCAAATATTTGTTTTTGTCAGCGATATATGCTATTTAACAAATTTTTAATTGCATGAATTTCATGCAATTTTAAATTTAAATTCATGCAATTAAAAATTTGTTAAATAGCATATATCGCTGACAAAAACAAATATTTGAGCAAACTCAACGGCATTTGAAAGATTGAGACCTATACTTTGAGATACTTTGAACAGTTTTTTGAAAAAGAAAGTTTTCTCCATGCTGCATGACCTCAAATATAGGCTAAAATCGCGTTTTTTGCACATTTAGGTTATAATATTTCGGAAACCTGAGCCAAACGAGCATTTCTAAGGCCAGATTTGAATTCAGCGAGTCAAAAACCTTCGGGATAGTATATTCCGGTTTCTGGTAAAATGTTTTGTCGGCCTGTGTAATCGTCATATATATAGGAATTATAGCGATCGCGACGCAGTAATATAGACAATATTCTATAAAAAAGCAGATACTGCTCAGTGATCACAGTATTATCACACATTGCGAAAAGCTAATACTCAGATAATGTCAAGTTGTGAGTATCAATTCGGGCTATTCGTGACATGTTAAACGCGCAGTAAATCCACTCGCGTAGAAAATCAGTTTCGTTTACGTGGCAGTTGTGAGAGATTGTTCACTCGGAGACGGTCGCGCTTAGCGAGATACTCGGAGGTGAAATATGAAATTCTACTTGGGCAAGAAACGAATGGTACCCCGTCGACTCTCTTAAACGGATACACGCCCATCGCAAAGATTAAGGCCAAATTTATAACGGATCTTCCAATTACTCTTATTCATCTTTCGTCGCACGAACGCGGACTAACACGTTCCAATATGAACTTTGTTACGTAATTTCAATTCAATTCCCTATGTACTCCGAGTGAGAGCTGCTCAAATTTTACGGCACTACCCAGCGCGATAAATTTAATATCGAATTCCTTAGAGCTCTTTTCCGTTGAGCACATCTCACGGGTTTATCACGTTCGCGATCGACGAATTATAATATCTTCGTTAGACAAATAATATTAACGGAACTCGTACGTGCGGTACTCGCTCCGCGAATTAAGCTCTAGAATGAGAGAGAGAGAAAGAGAGAGAGAGAGAGTGTGTGTGTGTGTGTGTGTGTGTGTGTGTATGTGTGTGATCTCGCAACAAGTACTCGTCTTTCGTGTTTGTCATATCGAATGGCGTTAGCTTGGTCACTTACATGTATACGACATTCCTGCACACTGATACCACGACTAATTAATCTGTTCTTTGTCCCAGAAGTACTCCCTCCCTTTCTCTCCTTCTTTTGTCTCCGCAGAGAATATATCCTGTATATATAAGCTATATACGTTCCGTTATCTCTACCGTCGAGTTATTTTCTGAAGCTTCTGAAAGCAGCAGAAGCTAGTCCCGAGTTAATTCATATTTCACATAGATTGTATTTCATGACGTTAATTTTCCGTCTTCATGTCTACGGAGTTTGGGCTTTGAATTATTAGCGTAGCTAATGATATCGTCTTTGCGACAATAATGACGATAAAGACGATGACGATGACGACAACGACGAGAAAGAAGAGCGATTTCGTTCGCATATATCGAAGCGATCGATATTCCGCGCCAGGAAAATCCGAGAATTCTTCCTTCGGACGAGGAAGGGAAAGCACAATAGTATTATCTTCCGCGAAAGCGATTTTTTGACAGCCTTGCAAGTTTATATTTATAGGATAGCATCTCACTATTCTCTTTCAAACGTAAACTGCTGGTTTCGCGATATTACTTGCGAGTCACAAAAACGAATAAAATTTTTAGGGCATCATCACATGTGTATCGCTGTTACACGCTTAATTACACGTAAAAATCATTATTTGAAAAGTATTATTTCAATCAAACTAAAGATTTAAAAAATTTTATTTAATTTATTGATTGTATACTTTCTTTGAAAGCTTTGTCCTATTTAATAAAAAATATTATTATTATTATTGTTGTTATTATTATTATTATTATTATTATTATTATTATTATTATTATTACTACATTAGACGCGAAGTTGGTAAATTCATGAAATAGCGACGTAATGCAAAATGCAAATTCTTATCTTTTAATAATTCAGATGAATCTATCCTGACAGAAGGAAGTGCGATATGTTTATCCTGTCATCTGTATGTTCAATCACCATCGATTTCTTGCCCTGTGCAGCGTAACATTTCCGCGGATGACGATATATTATTTATTGCATATTCTTCGCGCAGATTTCAATATAAATTATCATTGCCTAGTTTGTCCGGAACATGTTCGCATTTTCAAAAAAGGTTTTGTTACAGTGCGGATCATATAAATGAAAATAAAGTAAATATGTCCACGCAAAAGGCAGAGAAATAAAAGCGTTTGCTTTACGATAAATGCATACAGCAAAAGGGTGTATCCTGCATTTTGTATGGACAACTTCTCGTTTTTATTACGGCGCATTTGCATATTGTGATATATTTGCGATATATCGCGCTCGTTCAATTTTTTTATTCTTTTTTATACAATTTTGTGCTTTATTAAAAAAGAGAATAAAATCAACTTATCGATCAATTCGCTGACAATTGAATAGCAAGAATCTTAATGATAATTTTGTAACCATTGAAATTAAAGTATGATCAATCATGAACTGTTGTTGTTCAACCGCCTGTGAATTATGTGTAAAATTGCATTTCTTCTTTTGACTACGAAACGAAACACATTCAATTGCATACACACGCCAATGGTTGCTTACCTGCACACGCTTCTATTCAATATATTATACGTGTGACTCTTGATAATAAACAACCGTCCACAAGCATAACTCGTAATTACAGATACTAAACTTGCAATATGTCCCGAATCCGTTTCAACAACTCAGGAACTATTGCCAGGCTGAACATAGAATCACGGCTATGTTCATGATTTCATCCTTTTTATATAAACGGCACCGCCCTCATTTACTTATTATGAATCATTTTTGGATTATTAGGATTACATCGGTGATCAAAAATGATCAATCATCTGTGAATTATTCGTCAAACTGTGTTGTTTCGAATTAACAAGACGAAAAATTCAATTACACGTATACACGCGCATCCGTTCATGTTCTTCATGCATTCTACGTGTGACTCGGGAACGAACAATTGCGTGACTCGTATAATTATACACACTAAATTTGCAACACGTTCTGAACCTCTTTACAATTCAGAAACTATTGTCAGTCTGAACAGAGAATCACGAGGCTACGTTCACGATCTAACCCTTTTCAAGCGGCCTCGCTCTCTTTTACTTGAATACCTTGCTTGAATTAGGAGCTCTGCTGTATATTCATTTATCTACGGTGCGCGACGCAGCGTATACATATGACGAGAGAGAAGATGAGAGAATCCCTACGCTCGTTGTGCACAACGAGTATACTGTAAAGCGCATAGAGATGACCCCCCTTTTTACGCTCATCAAAAGTACACACAATGGGCTTGCTTTCCTATTTTCGAGTACGCTTTTGACCGATTTCCACAGCTGTCCACACTCATTTGTCGGTTCTAATTGTGCTCCTCCAAACATATAATGCTCGAAATAACGGTGTGTGTGTGTGTGTGTGTTCAGCGACGGGACGAATATGATTAAATCCCGCCACGGTGATGCGAGGATTAAACTTTAACCCTCGGCAGGCATCGTAAATTTTGTTTAAACTCCCGATAGCACTCGAGCGCACAGGCGAAATGCGCTCATTATGCATCTTCGTTAAAATATTAAAAGATTTATCAAGGGGTCGATGATTTTAATCGCGGCGCTTTATGGCGCCAGGCTTTTCTCTCTCTCTCTCTCTCTCTCTCTCTGTCTTCTATTTACATACTCGATCGATACGCCGATAGTTTTTAAAATTGATGATACGCAAGGCATCGAGGTATGTGTTACCCGTCGTCGTGTGTTCACTTCCTGTTTTAAAGTTGATATCCTTTATCGTGCTCCTCTGCCAAAAGTACTTATCTACTCGCATAATATTTACGTAAAGGTAGAAACTCGCGAAGGATTAAAGCTGCCCGCACGGTGGCTCGAGTTCCCGATGTAAAATTCACCTCGGGAGCAGCAGTACTGACGGCGATAGTAGTCGTGGTAGTATCAGTGTTGTAATAGTCGTCGTACCAGAGCTGTAGTAGGTAATAAGACAAGCACGATGTTCCTCTTGCTTGGCGCGACTTGTCTCGATATTTAACCTCAGTAATATCGAGCGAAGCCATTTTATCCGGCGCAACGCGACGCGGCACTCGCGAAATGAGAGAGCTGGAACGACGGGGGGACAGAGAGAGACAGAGAGAGAGAGAGAGAGAGAGAGAGAACTGCGACATGACATTTTGTCGCCGCTGCGCGCTCGAATCGATCGTCACGCTTGCCTTTGTTTGACTTAATTACCACAGTGATAGATCGGCAGATAGGCCCTGCACGTCCGACCGCACGTCATCGACAATCAAGTTCGAGTCAAGTGGGAAGGAAGAGAGGGTGGCGAGAGAGAGAAAGAGGGAGATAAAAAGATCGACAGAAGAAGAGCGGGAAGGAGGGAAAGTACGACGAGGATCTTAATACATTGCCAATCGCGCGAGTTGCGCCTTAAAATCTTTAAAGCTTTAAAACTATACATTTCTGAAAAGAGTAGGAAAGACCGAGGCTAATTGGCTACAGAAGTAAGTTGACGTTTATATTTAGGCTATTTTCTAACAAATTACAGAATCAAGCAAGTGGGAAGGGCAAAATCATCTTTGACTATTTTTTTAGTAATGCAAGCAAAATCTCACAATCTTGCAAATTCATTTATATCATTAATAAATGTAGAATTTTATATTAGTTCTTATTACATTTGATAAATATATTTAGTTGATTATATTTCAACAAACTTTTCAATAAAATATATTTATATCATGCTTTATATATATAACCTGAAAAAGCTTAACTGGCTTTGAGATAGGTTAGCACGAAAAATATATTTAATATTTTTCATAAAAATATTAATATCAAGAAATATTTGATATGCACTTATCCATTTGTTCAATATATAAGAAAGAAGAAAGTGATGTATAAACAACAGTCTGAAATAACAGCGGTGAATGAAACAGAGTTGAATGAATTTTATTATTATTATTATACAATAGCAATATTAATTAAATAAATACGCCATATTGTTTTAATATATTCTGAGATATATAATACAGTGAAAATAAACTTAAATTGACTTCATATGCTTATGGTAAACCATAACGTCAACATTTAATTGAATCAAAATATATACAGGAAAAAATTTTTCTGTTATAAACTTCCCACCTAAACTTTTATGTTACTTTAACAAGGTAAATATATCAGAGAGCAATATATAACAAGACGAATGTATAAGTTAATTTTAACTTATATTTATGTACTTTTAACATTTTCCCATGTTAAAGTAATACAAAAATTTCAGTAGACCGTTTTTTACATAAAATTTTTTACTGTGTATTTTTCTTCATGTACCCAATATACCCCGTTAAAGGGGCAATTTGATGTACTTAGCATCTTCCAAAGTAAAACTGATTTCTTTTATAAATCTACTTTTGAACCTTACAATATATATTTTTTCCTGTTATCGAAGAATTGTACTTTTACATTATACTAGAAGATAGGCACAATGTGTATTACAAATAGCAAAATGCTGGGAGAAGAACAAAAATAAAATGTAAAAATGTGCCAACTAGCTTCGGTCTATCTTACGCAGTAATATATCTTGATTTAAATTTTTACAATTCTTGCAACATGGAAATCAATGTGATAAAGTTTGAGAGTAAAAATAATATTTTTTCTCCAAAATCACATTAAGACTTTAGGTTGATTAACTGATAAAAAGTAATTGAGGAAAGGGTAGATCTACCCGATCAGTTGGTAATGTATTAGGCCTATAGCACACACAAAAATGTAAGCAGTAAGTAAATTGACCAATCACAATTGATTATTCGTGGATCGAGAGAGAATCTCAGATAGCATAAAATATTCTATGAATATTCTTATGAAATACGAATGTTCTTAATTCCAGAATGTTCGAATCGGATACGAATATCTGGCAGAATATTGCCGATAAAGACTCGTATATTCAATAAGAAAACTTTTTAGAACATTTGTAAATTTCACGTACATACATACTACATATGTACAACACATTAATCTAATTGAAAAATAGATCTTGTATGTGCACACATACTATATGTATTTAACTGGAAACTGCGATCTGCATGTATAAGACTTCTTTCGTAAGCCTTTTTAGGCCCAGGACCTTCTTACACATTTGCTTGCAATATATTTGATAAAATATTCTATTTATAGTAGAACATTTATAACGGTGTCATTCGAATATACTAAGAATATAATATGATATACATAACGGTGTTTTTAGTACGTTCCTATGAATGTACAAATATTCATAATGAATATTCATAGAACATTCTCAGAATAGAAAATTTTGTGCTATCTAGAAACAGTTGACCGATTAGTCAAGTTACTACTTACGCTTTTGTATATACTATGGGCCTTAAGGCGCGTCTATGTCAATTATATTGGCATGATCGGTGAAACCGAACAACAAGGGTCAGTTACTTAGAACATAAGAATAAACGTCGAGTTGTGTGTGGAATTACTCGATTTAGCATGCGTTCCGTACGCGACGACGAGACTCGATGTTTCTTTTCAGCAAGAACGATCTGCGCGATCGATTGTGCAAAAATGTGCCAAGTAGGAGAGTAATCGTAAGGCAGAGCGGTGGCACAGGATAGTGCAGGTAGTTGCTCGCCGAGTAACGTCGGTCGCGCGTATAATAAGCCAATATAAATGCAAATATTCGTGAAAGTAGATATATTTTGTATTTAGCGACTTAAGTGAAATAACGCGGTGCAATTATGCGAGATTATATTATTAAAGTAAAATTGCGGCGGAAAATAAAGGCTCGTTACACACCTGACGGGACAAACGCCAATTGTGTACGCGGCTGCTGAATTCGACTAGCATGCATATTATATTAAGCTAAATCGCGTTTTGATTCCATTTCGGAAAATGGAATATGAACTACCTTATTTTATCATGACGTTTGCTGAACCGGTATCTTTTCAGTGATTTTGCATCAATCGTGTCAAATCCTTTTGCAATCTATAGCACATTCTTTTATTTACTTCATATATTAATTTGTTATATTTCAACACACACACACACACACACACATTTATATGTGTACATCATGTTAATATGAAAATTATATTCATTTTTATTATTTTCATCTTTTCTTCTTTCTGTCTCTCTCTCTCCCTCGTTTTATTTAATTTTCTGATGCTATCATAAAAAGTTGCTCCACATTTTATACTACATTTATATTTTACAACGTTCATACCTTTGTTCAAGTATATTATTACTGCATTTACAGCATTCTACATATGTATGTTACGTAAAATTAGGTCATTTGAATACATTTGAATATAAAATGTTTCATTCGTCAAATATCGCGCAATGTAACAATGCGTGTGTGTGTATGTGTGTGTGTGTGTAATTCGATTATTTTTTAAATTTAAAGTTACATAGTTTCATTTTGTGAAAGTAAATACTTTTAACGAAAAAAAGAAGGAAAGTGGGAAGAGGAAAGGAACGACGGAGAAAGTACATGTAGAAGTGTAAAGTATCTAAAGTAACAGTGAGCCGACGAAACTTTCAGTACAGCATTGGAGGTAACGATGCACTTGGAGCATCGTGTTGGATCGACTTCAGGTCGGTAAAAGATCGTCCAACAATTGGTATCGACTGGTGAACTATCCTGTCGTATCTGCACTTCCAATTGTATGCACGTCTCAATTTTTAACGATATTACCAAGTTCATTTTCTTCAGTGACACGTATACGTATATAAAGTGTGCCAAAACTATTGTATAATACTTTAATAATATATCCTGAAGTTTAATTGAAGTCGAAAATCCTGATAGAGAACGAAATCTTAAATTTTAGAAGAGAATTCTAGAAATCCTAATAGAGAAAAAAGAAATATATAAAAGTTATCGTTTATCGCAACTTTCCAATATTTGATAACGCATAGCTTTGTAAATAACTGTTTTCTTCAGTTAAAATTCTATTCAATGTACTTTATCTGAAATTAGCTGAAAATGTAATTTTGCTCCTTCATTTGACTACTTAAAATTTAGTCCACGAAAATTTTGTCTTTTTCGAGTTGTCTTACAACTCGAAAAGTATTGATACCACTATGTTTTTCTATTGGAATTTTCAATTCTGTTATAACTGTTATAATAATTAAATAATTCTGTCTCTATAAACTGTTATATTCGTTGAAAAAGCGTTTTAAACAAAATTTGTACAATTTCAAAGCGAACGTATATAGTTTTAATAATTTTTTTTCTCTCTCTTTTTACTTTAATAGTTATAGGCTTAGCACTGAACTCTATACCATATTTGAATGCTAGATGCTTTGTTAAGTAGCCGGTAAAGTGTAGATAGCATAAATGCTATTTCCTTCTCTGTCTAGTAATTTCTGAATTAATGATTTTCTACGATCTTTTCTAGTGACATCTGAATGTACTAATTTGATTGTGAAAAGTAATATTTAAACTACATTATTCATATTTTTTACAATGTTTTATGGCATAGAACTTTAATATTTTTTTATTTACCATAATATATTAATATAATATTTTATCAGTTACAGAGGTTACGAATGCGATACTTTAAGTGAGCTGAGTTTTAACTCGAAAAGTACGACATTAGAAAATGATATAGATAGATAGTTTCTCTTCTCTCTGTCTCATTTCACCCATTTCTTTCTCTCTATGGCATCTAATATTCCAATATAATATAGAATGCAGTGACGCTTACATANACGTTAATATTTTCACATGTGTAAAACGATGAGAAAAATCGATTTATGTTTTTATTATTTATGCACATGTGCATTGATGCAATTGCAATGTTCGGCTGCACATTTTTTCAACATTATTATATTTTTGCATTAATTTTTTTCGTTATTTTTCGCATGAAAACTTCCAAGTTTGATTAATGGAAATTGGATTGAAAATTGGATTTGATTGGAAATTTCATTTATATTACGTCAAAATATCTCCGAATGAAATGTGAAATATATATTTCGTAAAATATCTATTTATCGTTAATTTTATTTTAACATTTTTATGCGTGGAATATTGGAAGAACCTACTTATATGAAAAAATACATAACTCCATTAAAGAGAAAAGTAGAATTGCATTTTCTCGATATATCGGACAAAATTATGGAAAAGTAGATCTTATTACAACATTCAACTTTTGCCTTAATTAATTTTTCCTCGACGAAACAGATTTTAGAATTCGTCCTAATTTCGTGACACATCCTATGTACATATATATGCACTTGTGATCCAAACACATTTCATATGTCATGTAAAATCGGAAATTGACAGTTCAAGATCAAGAATTGTTTGTCTTATAATTGTTTGTCTTATAATTAGTATCACTCTCGATTTGTTTTACAGCAACATCTCGTAAAGTAGAATGCAAGATATAGCGATACGATCGAATTACTTCTCTGCATCTGAAACTGCTAATTTCCGGCTTATTTGCTACTGTGCACCGTTCGTATTATCTCATTAGACACTTAAAATATCTTCCCAACCGCGTCTCAGTTTCTGCCGTAATTAAGTTATTAATCATTATAACGTTCGTCTTATTCTGAAAACTTATCTGCTATTCATGTAAATATGTTAGTAGAAAATTTGTTTTATCTGATGAATGAAGAAACAGATCGAGATTGAGATAATCGCAGTACGTTTACTCAGCTTCATATATGCTTAGCTATTATAATTATAGTTATTTGTACGATTTTTAACTTTACATATACTTCAAACATGTCTTGGATTTGTTTTCTGATCTCACTGCAACTGCGAATATAAGTGTGAGGTTTAAAATCAAGCGTGCGGCATTAGAACACGTCGCTCGCTGCTTGCTCTGCTTTTATTCATTCGATATTCGTCGTTCCTTGAAAATAGTCAATAAACTTAAAACGTATCTCTTCCGACTATTCTACAGAACTTGTTCACTGCATCGTGTGTATTGACAAATTTTCTTTAACTAAATTTCAAACATTACCGTGGTGAATAAGAGCTTACGCGGTTGTTGATGTGAAATAAATTATCTTATACAGAAAGATAAATATGTTTGACAGTGCAGATGCTTGCACCAACTAGCTTCGTCAGATTTTTCAAACGTACGCAGAGAATCTTCCTTCCATATTAAACTGACCCTATATCCTATTATTAACAATTAAACATATTTATCTTCTCATATAAAATTATTTATTTCGCACCAACGATCGCGTCGTCTTTTGTTGGCCTGTTTCATGTTTCCTCGATTGTGTATCACGAGAGCCTAATATTGAATTTCATGATGGTTTACAAAATAGTACAAGGCTTTTTTCAGTTCAATTTTTATGAGTCTTATCAGCACACGATCGTTACTACACTTAAATTCAGACACTCTATGAGAATAAAGTCGAAAATTTTATATATAACTCTGTCTATAAGGACCATGACGCGTACATGACTCTGCATATTACCGTGTTACAGAGCGACATAATAGTCTTAACATAATTTAACTTAGGATTACTACAATTTCCCGATCACACACAACATGTCTACATATATTCGTGTCGCACCATGACTGTTAAATTGTTCAATTATTTAAATAGCATAACTGTTAAACTGTTGGATTATTTAAAGAAATGGCAAACGATATCTGATATATTACTTGCTGTCTGTTATATGTAATTCCAAGTTTGTTTTACGTTACAAATGCTATGTCGTCTGAATAATATTTGAGATATTGCTATTTTATAATCAACGGTATAATTATATAATCAATAGTTGCTGCGCGAATTTATAGGCACAATACGTATGATCGAAACATTCTAGTAGATTTAAGTTTAGTAAATGTCAGGATTGTTATATCAATCCGTGTACAACCAACAATATGATGATACTTTGTATGCGAAGTATATAAAAAACAAGAAAAAAGTTGACTTCTCCGAAAAACAAAACTGCCAATGATGCGTAAAATTTTTTAAAAGAGGGGACCTTGTTTACCCATCAGCGGCAGATTGTTGATTTTAATTAACGATCTACACGTTGCACTCTACACATGACAGAATCGTAAATCGAAATTTAGTGATCGCGTGTCCCACACGCCTCCACTGTAGATCCACCGTCACGTGATGAAAATTAAACGAAATCGGAACATAGCTCGATCGATCAGCCACCGATAGAGGAAGCGAAGTTGTCGATAAGCATCGACCGGCCAAGGAAATTGATTCGAGTCAATACGGACCAGGATTCGTAAGCCACCGGCCGATATCAATATACGTTTCGAAAACGACTCGACTCGTCGAGGAGTCAATTTCGTTTATCCGTGTCACGCTCGTTGGCGTTCGTGCTATCTCTGTGTGTACGCGGTTTGTTATACAGGGTATCCCACAACACCGGATATATTCTTTGGCCAATTTGGAATCGATTTTTCCTTTCGCTCCGTGAAGCTATAAACGCTGCAGGAGAAGCAAATATACAACGAGATGCTATTTTTCAACCGACTTCGAACTCTATTCTAGCAATACGTTTAATTCAAACTTGTTTATAATGATCTATTGTGATACTGGAAATACGCTGTGGACGATGCGATCGCTTTTGACGTTTTCTCGGCGAAACTTTCGGAGGACATTAATTATTTAATATCTACTTTAATTATACTTTTGCACGAATATTCGTGACATTTATCCGAACATAACTCAACGAAAAGTCGAACCTTGTTGCTTCGTAGACTAAAAGGGAAAACTGCAGACGATTGTATCGCTATCGAATCGCGACGCTGATTATCCAGTTAATCATCCGGTAGTCGCGGGACACCGTGTACATTTTTTAAGGCTAAGCTCGATTGTTATCGACATCGGTCGCGTGTCGATGAAAGGCGGTGACGATGCCGGGAATAAGAAATTACGTCGTAAGAGTCGGCGCGTGCCTAACTCACCCCCTCGCTGTAAACCGTGATTACAATGCATACAGGTATATACATGTCTGTGCACGCCTATACATACATGCACACACATAAACCCACATATATGCGTGTATCTATACTTAGACAGCGGACAAAGTGCGGTCGTAGCACTGGCTAGACCGCATCCATATGCATCGCGCGGTCGTAAAGAACAACACTGTCGAAATTAAAGTAAGGTACGCCGAAGCGGAGGGAAAATATGTTCGCCTTGCAAATGAGTCGGGGCGCTTTCTTGAATTCCACTCGCTGGTAGTTGAACGAACGTTAGCGGCCGGAATTATATTATCTTCCGGGGAGTTATATCCACACCGCGAGTAATTTCAGAATCCAGGGACGCGCGCGCACGCAGATGGCTCTATCAAGCATAAATGCCGATCCGGGTAAACGAGCGATGGGAAACATTCCCAATTTGTTATCACTCTTTCGTCGGCTACAGGGAATCGCGAGAGCGCGTCGTCAAGTGGTGTTCGAAATGGTGACGCGTGCGTGTTTCCCCGCGTGTCATCCCCCAAGCGGCTCGGCGGGGAACGGAACAGTCGTTGGAAACCAGCTCGACACGATCGATCTTAATTGAATATCGCCGCACGAGCGTACGAAATGTGACGACTCTGAGCGGAAATTTCGTATTATTTTATACAGGTCGAGGTGTGTGCGTGTGTCACATATGAAATCGTACGTTTCAATTATTCGAGGTGTTTAAAAATACACGCGTATTTCTTATTTGAAAGTTCTCTCACTCTTGGTTGTCAGACATCGCTCTACGGTGAATACAGCAGTCGAGAATAATTTTCGGACGGCTGGAAATTCGTTAATCTGTCGAGTTACCTACTCAGAGAAGTAGGACGAGGCGATTATTTACAGGTCTCATTTATGCCTGAAGTGATGTAATCCTGTTTTGCAAGAACAGTGAATTGAGAGAAAAGAAAATGACTTACGTGTTTCTCCTCTGTTGCAAAACTCGGCACTCGAAAGGTTGAAGTTTTGCAATGCTAGACTTTGACATGAGTTTTCTCGCGAAATTAACCGAACGATTTTGTAAAATTAATTTATATCATTTCCATTATGCCAGGAATGATCAGATTTGCTACTGTAGTATGTCTGTGTGTGTGTGGGAGCGGGAGGGAGAGAAGAGAGAGAGAGAGAGAGAGAGAGAAATCACGTCGTAATATTAAAAACATCATAATATTGGAAATCAATGCGACACGTTATAACGTTTAAAACCAATATTCGGAAACAACGTAACTAACGAAATATTTGTCCGTTGCATTAACCATTTTCGATGCACAAAGCGCGTTTATTTCGAGCGATCGAATTATTCTGATGCATCGATAACGAAATTCGTATAAGCGCGAGAAGGAATACAACGAATCAGCGGCGTCAGGACGATCGATACATGCCATTGCAATTATTACTCCCTACCGTGAGAACTTGCTTTGTCGCGCGCTGTATGTCAGACGTGTGTGAGTTAACTCGAGTTGCTTATTCCAAGTGTTTCTAGATCGTCATGTTGACTTTGCACTGCGACATTCCGTGGTGAAAGCCGAGACAATTTTATCTCCGCGACGAAATTATTGTCGTGCGCTATCTCTTTCCTTTTATAAACTTTTTATATCGAAATTCGATTCTGTAATCTATTTGCAACCGTGAAAATTATTGAATTGTAAAAATAATTGTCTGTAGTTACTTACATAATCTGCAACCCATTGTGTCCAAAAATCTCGTTACAGACAACTAGATCTGCTCTCTTAAAAGAAATATGTTATGATGTTTGTTACTTAATATAATTTGACATGTTTTCTCTAATAAAACGGCAATTACATCAATTTTTCTAATCGTTTGATTTTCCTTTCTGATTCGTTACGTTAATCTATTTGACCACATGTGTTGATGTGATGATGAATTGCGCGCCATAAATAAAATAAAGCTAATTTTTGTCTTATAAATTATCGAAATTTTTAAAGTCTAGCAATTAAAAAAATAAAAGTGTAAAACAACTTTAGAAAAACAATTCCATGTACTAATAACATGTCGAATAATGATGGCGATGTTGATAATAAGTATGAGGAAAATTCAACGTGTAGTATTTAAATTCGTAAACTCAAGAAACTATTAGTATTTTCTATTAAAATAATAAATTTAACAGTGCATGCATTTGTATGTGGTAAGTGCAAATAATCAACGTTATGATTCCTATGATAGGATATTGTTTATAAACATCAAATATATATTACAATATTTAATATCTATATATACTTGTATTTTTAATACTTATATATACCTATATATTCAATGCTTATATATAATATTAATATGCTAGCTTCATTGCGGACACGACAGCTTTAAATGTATACATCATGTATGGATGCGATGCATGGATGGAAAAAAAAGAGATAGTCGTAAAACTGTAAAACCAATAAAGTGATTTTTCAGCAGGACATATTGCGCTTTTCTTCACATATAAATTTTTTCCTTCCGAGAATAAACAAAAAAATTTGATCTGGAAAATATTGACGCGTCATGAGATATACTATTGAAAGAACTACAGAACTCCGCTAAGCCATCGAGTGGCAGAAAGCCGATTGGAACCGGAAAGATCCTTCTGCTTACGTTTTGTGATTTTTTATTGCTATCGACTAGTCGTAAAGTAGGATGCATTGCCGAGCCATGTGGGGAANGGGGGGGGGGGGTTGAAGAGAGGAAGAAAGAAAAAGGGAAAAAAAAGAGAGAGAAAGGGAACTTTCCGTCGATGGTAGTGGCGAGTATACGCGATGCGAGTGGGATTATTTTTGGGCTTTTATAGATGCCGACTACTACAAGAGAAAAAGAGTGCGAGGGAGCGAGAAACAGCGCGTCTGTTTCCGCTCTTTCGAATATAGAGAGCAGATCAGTGTCGGACGAGAACGCTATCCGACCCGATTAACGTATCGGAAAACTCATCCACACGATCTCACGTACTCGGTGGTGAGGTCTTTAAGCCTTTGCTATGGCGATTCTAAGTGCTATTTGAACTCTCTTCTCTCTTGGCAATATTCATGAATACGCGCCGTTTCGCTTCGCGTCTCATATACGTTGAAATGTCGTTTTTACTCATTTTTATCATCCGCGCCTTTCTGTGAAAAAAAGACGGCCGTTTGTCGCGTGAAACATCGTCCCGGTGTTATAATCCGACCTAATCTAAATACGACCCAATTTAACCTAACCTGTTCAGGGATTAAATTCGATTCGTTTTAATGGGATAATCCTTGGTAATCAACGGTTAATCATTCTTACGAGGCCGTTCGATAAATCGTTCCGTTTATACACAGCGAATTTTTGCCTTTTTACGTACGCGTTCAATGGAACGACGATTAATTGCAGTCACGCGCGCGGTGAAGACGGCAGTCACGTTTCCGAATGGAACGCGAATTTCGCGCTAAAGTAAAGAGCTTTACTCTGTAATAAGAATTCCCGTTGCGCATCGTCGCGTTCCCGGCACGTAGGAAATCGTAAACCGCTCTTCCTCCCCTTTTCCGCACCCTCCTGCCGTCTATCTCTTGTCGATCCGCGCGTCGTGTACGCCGCAACGCGGTCGCACACATAAATGAAAAAACATAACGCGGTATATCTGGGAGAAAAAGCGCTTTTGACTTCTCGCGCTCGGGAAAGGGGATCGAAAGGCGGCAGGTCTCTGTATAGGTTGAATTCTGAAGAAAAGGTCGTGAAACACCCTGTGGAGTGCCGCTGGTAGTCGGCTCTAAGAGACGGGGGTTGGAGAATCGCGGAGTGATAGATGCGCGAGGGGCAAAGGGGGAGGGAGGAAGAAAGACAGAGAGAGGGAGAGAGAGGAGGGAGAACCGTTGCCATAAAGTAGGCGCAGCGCTTTACCGCCGACTAAAGGCTAAGAGACGCTCTCTTACACACACTGTTTTACACGTGCTTCTCTCGGGCACCCTCCTCGCACACACTGCTATCCTTTCGCCGCTTATCGTAACAAGTTCCGTCGACGAGATGCAGCTGATGCACTATCGTTATATCGCGTCGTCGTCGCGCTAAAGACGCAGCACTTTTCGATTCCTCGTGTAAAGCTGTGTTTCAGATCTGCTTAGTCTTCGCCTTTTTCTCAAGGAATTTTTAATTTTACCGCGATATCCGTTTCTTTTCCTTGATGAAAACATCGAAACAGTCGAGTGCTCTTCGGGAGATGAGTTTCCACATGTACGAGCGGAAATGATGTTTATATATCCCTGGTTTAATCGTGAGTAGATTTCATCGTAATTCGGGAACTTGCGTTGAGGGTATCATACGCAAAGAAATGATTTAATAAATTAATAATATTTGCTAAATCTCATTAGCTAGTTCAAACTTTGCTAAAATTTGCTATTAGGGGTAAAATTCGCTGAAGGGTACAATTTGATTAGCTGAAATTATTAACATGAGTAGGTTAGCTTGATTAGCTGTGCTCTGATTATACCATATATAGGTAATACAAAACATGTTTATATCAATCGACGAAGTATAATACTTAAAATGATAGACTCGCGATCCAGAAGTCTCGGATTCGAATCCATCAGCATTTAAGCATATTTTTCAAATACGATATAACATTAAATCAAGTAAATGGCTAAATTTCTAATAAAGTCAGCATACACTAACAGGGGACACCTTCTGTTAAAAGAAAGCAATACGTTTCTAGTAAATAATGTAAATATGATTTTATACTATTTGATTTAGTTAATATTTTTCATGGTCTAAATTCAAATAGCTAATCAATTTAGCTATAGTAGCAACGACTATAACGAAGAAACGATTGTCCCTATTTCAGAGACATATTATAGCTGCTACAGCTATATTTTAGCTATGGTTAATTTTTTCTCTAAATGCAGATGTGGAAATATTTAACATGTAGATTGCCGCGCTGATTTTCATTAATCATTTCAAGGCTTAACTAAAGTTTCGATAAATCGAAAATATATATTTTTATCTGTGTAATAACAAAGTAAACAACAGTGTGAATAAATGCAATTCACAATGTCGTATATTTAATTTGTTATATACACGGAAAAAAGGAATTAGCGGTCTATGTACAACTGAAATTTAGTTTTTTTTAAACAGATCTAGTTTTTAATTCTGGGAGCTTTACGAGCAAAAATTAAGCATAGAGACTTTAAAAATTAGCTAAATGAACTAAATTTCAGTTGTATCACATGGACAGGTAATTTTTACTAGCTGTGGGAGCTAGTTTTTAGTTGTGGGAGCCTTCTTTTTTCTGTGTACAATTGATTACGTCTTATATACAAATTAATGAGACGTGGCAGAACGCGTCACAGAATCAGAAATTGAAACATCGCTATCTCTTTCGACGTTTTCACGGAGAAGAAATCGACTTTGAATCGCTAATCTAGATATATGTAGGTGAAATGTGGCTTGTCCATTTCTGAATTCTCCATACATTATCAATCAACGAGTGCACGCAAAAGCGTGCATGCGCGAGTAATTTATACACAGACGTTTCATTCATGGACGTGAGGAGCATGAGTCACGAGTGTGATTGAGCGTTTCACGAAAAACATGATACACGTCTTCCGCGAATACCTGAAAAATCGATATTTATATCGGAAATCTTACGTGGAGCTACAACATATTAAAGAAAAATCCCCATGTTTATAATACTTGTATAAATCTCATTTATATAGGGTGGACCATTTTAATCCATCCAGTCGAATATTTCGAAAACCAAGCCCGGGAGAGAAAAATTTGTCAGACAAAAGTTTGGTTTCGAGGGGACCATAAGACATTGGTTTGACCTTGAAAAATTATTTGAAAGTCACATGAAGGTCACCTCAATTTTTTTTTAATGGCATCCTCTATTTTTTATTACATATTCTTGTAGCTGACCTCGAGAGCTTTCCAAAACACTATAATGAAATGTTTCTTTATTGAGTACTTTTCGAGTTATAAAGCTCCAAAGTTGCAATTTGAAAATGCATGATGTGCTCTTTGACGTCCTAAACGGCCT